>NW_027675314.1:2452500-2497500 GCF_965601325.2 Salmo salar | reverse complement strand
ATTTACATAGTATTTCGATTTTAGATCTCCCCAACATGACGTCTAGTCTGTATCGCAACGCGTATTTTTCTGGGCGCAGTGCTCAGATTATTGCAAAGTGTGATTTCCCAGTAAGGTTATTTTTAAATCTGGCAAGTTGATTGCGTTCAAGAGATGTAAATCTATAATTCTTTAAATGACAATATAATATTTTACCAATGTTTTCTAATTTTAATTATTTAATTTGTGACGCTGACTTGACTGCCGGTTATTGGAGGGAAACGATTTCCTCAACATCAATGCCATAGTAAAACGCTGTTTTTGGATATAAATATGAACTTGATAGAACTAAAAATGCATGCATTGTCTAACATAATGTCCTAGGAGTGTCATCTGATGGAGATTGTAAAAGGTTAGTGCATCATTTTAGCTGGTTTTATGGTTTTGGTGACCCTGTCTTTGACTTGACAAAACATTACACACAACTCTTGTAAATGTACTGTCCTAACATACTCTAAATTTATGCTTTCGCCGTAAAACCTTTTTGAAATCGTAAAACGTGGTTAGATTAAGGAGATGTTTATCTTTCAAATGGTGTAACATAGTTGTATTTTTGAAAAATTTGAATTTTGACATTTATTTGGATTCAAATTTGCCGCTCTTGAAATGCACCTGCTGTTGATGGAGTGCACCACGGGTGGCACGCTAGCGTCCCACCTAGCCCCAAGAGGTTAAAGGTCCCGAAAGCACATGCATCCCTGGGTCGCTCCTCTTTTCAGTTCGCATGCTGCTAACGACCGGAACGAGCTGCAACAAAACACTCAAACTGGACAGTTATATCTCCATCTCTTCATTCCAAGACTCAATCATGGAAACTCTTACTGAGAGTTGTGGTAGCTTTGTTATTTTTTTTTAACATTTTAGTCATTTAGCAGACACTCTTATCCAGAGCAACTTACAGTAGTGAATGCATACATTTCATTAAAAAAAAAATTATACTGGCCCCCCGTGGGAATCGAACCCACAACTCTGGCGTTGCACACACCATGCTCTACCAACTGAGCCACAGGGAAGACGTGCGATGTACTGTTGTCTCTACCTTCTTGTCCTTTGTGCTGGTGTCTGTGCCCAATAATGTTTGGACCATGTTTTGTGCTGCTACCATGTTCTGTTGCTACCATGTTGTTGTCATGTTGTTACCGTGCTGTGTTGTCATGTGTTGCTGCCATGCTATGTTGTTGTCTTAGGTCTCTCTTTATGTAGTGTTGTCGTGATGTGTGTTTTGTCCGATATGTTTTATTTTAATTTTTTATTTTTTTATCCCAGCCCCCCGTCCCCTCACGAGGCCTTTTACCTTTCTGGTAGGCTGTCATTTGAAATAAAAATTTGTTCTTAACTGACATGCCTAGTGAAATAAAGGTTAAATAAAACATTTTTTTTAAAAACACAAACAGTGTTCATTGTGGAGGGGGACTTTAACCTGTTTAGGATAGGGGGCAGTATTTTCACGGCCGGATAAAAAACGTACCCGATTTAATCTGGTTATTACTCCTGCCCAGAAACTAGAATATGCATATATATATATATTGTTTGATTTGGATAGAAAACACCCTAAAGTTTCTAAAACTGTTTGAATGGTGTCTGTGAGTATAACAGAACTCATATGGCAGGCCAAAACCTGAGAAGATTCTAAACAGGAAGTGCCCTCTCTGACCATTTCTTGGCCTTCTAGGGCATCTTTATTGAAAACAGAGGATCTCTGCTGTAACGTGACATTTTCTAAGTCTCCCATAGGCTCTCAGAAGGCGCCAGAATGGGGAATGATGACTCTGCAGTCCCTGGCTGAAAAACAGTAGCGCATTTGGATAGTGGTCGATCTGAGAACAATGAAACGGGCGCGCGTGTGCACGTGAAGAGTCCATTTTACATTTTCAGTCTTTGAACGAAAACGACGTCTCCCGGTCGGAATATTATCGCTATTTTACGAGAAAAATCCATAAAAATGTATTTTAAACAGCGTTTGACATGCTTCGAAGTACGGTAATGGAATATTTTGAATTTTTTTTGTCACTATACGCGCCGGCGCGTCACCCTTCGGATAGTGTCTTGAACGCAAGAACAAAACGCCGCTATTTGAATATAACTATGGATTATTTGGAACAAAAACAACATTGGTGTGGAAGTAGAAGTCCTGGGAGTGCATTCTGACGAAGAACAGCAAAGGTAATCGAATTTTTCTTATAGTAAATCTGAGTTTGGTGAGTGCCAAACTTGGTGGGTGTCAAAATAGCTAGCCTGTGATGGCCGGGCTATCTACTCAGAATATTGCAAAATGTGCTTACACCAAAAAGCTATTTTAAAATCAGACACCGCGATTGCATAAAGGAGGTCTGTATCTATAATTCTTAAAATAATTGTTATGTTTTTTGTGAACGTTTATCCTGAGTAATTTAGTAAATTCACCGGAAGTGTTCGGTGGGTATGCTAGTTCTAAACGTCACATGCTAATGTAAAAAGCTGGTTTTTGATATAAATATGAACTTGATTGAACAAAACATGCATGTATTGTATAACATAATGTCCTAGGAGTGTCATCTGATGAAGATCATCAAAGGTTAGTGCTGCATTTAGCTGTGGTTTTGGTTTTTGTGACATTATCTGCTAGTTTGAAAAATGGGTGTGTGATTATTTCTGGCTGGGTACTCTCCTGACATAATCTAATGTTTTGCTTTCATTGTAAAGCCTTTTTGAAATCGGACAATGTGGTTAGATAAAGGAGAGTCTTGTCTTTAAAATGGTGTAAAATAGTCATATGTTTGAAAAATTGAAGTTTTGGGATTTTTGAGGAATTTGTAATTCGCGCCACGCCCTATCATTGGATATTGGAGCGGTGTTCCGCTAGCGGAACATCTAGATGTAAGAGGTTTAACAAATGTAATTTGAGGTCCGTGCTCTCCAATTGCTATCAACATATTGACTCTCCAACTCACCGAATTTCAACACTTGACCCCTCCTACCATCGTCCTTTGGTCAAATGTGACCATGACTATATTTTTTCCCGCCTAAAAACAGAGACTCAATAGGGAAGTTCCCGGTGGTCAGGTCTGTACACCGCCGGTCCGACCAATCAGAACGCATGCTCAACACGTGGACTGAAATATGTTACAGGGCGCCGACTCAGTCACTGGAGTCATTAAAAAAAACGATGCATAGATGATGTGATACCGATGGTGTCTTTTTAAAAACGTTTAAAAACTTTTAAAAACTTTTAAAAAGTTTTTAAAAACTTGAAAACCGTGGATTAATGTCAGTCTTGTCTGGAAACTGAAGAAGATGCTGCTTATAAACACTGCAAGGTAACCAGGGACAGTATGGTTAAACAGTACAGGTACGACCTACGACCTTCGCAGATCGATCAAGATCGCAAGACACAAGTATAGGGACAAAGCGGAGGAGCAATTCAATGGGTCGGACACCAGTCGTATGTGGCAGAGGCTCCAAACTATCATTACAAAAAGAAAGCCAGTCATGTTGAGGACACCATCCTACCGGACGAGTAAAACACCTTTTTCTCCTGCTTCGACGAATCTGAGCTGCCGAGGAGAGCCCCCCGAGGACAACAAGGGCTACGACTCTGAGCTGCCGAGGAGAGTCCCCTGAGGACAACGAGGGCTATGACTCGGGGCTGCCGAGGAGAGCCCCCGAGGACAACGAGGGCTACGACTGAGCTGCCGAGGAGAGCCCCTGAGGACAACGTGGGTTATGACTCTGAGCTGCCGAGGAGAGCCCCCGAGGACAACGAGGGCTATGACTCTGGGCTGCCGAGGAGAGCCCCCCGAGGACAACCAGTTCTACGACTCTGAGCTGCCGTGGAGAGCCCCCTGAGGACAACGAGGTCTATGACTCTGAGCTGCCGAGGAGAGCTCCCGAGAACAACGAGGTCTATGACTCTGAGCTACCGAGGAGAGCCCCCGAGGACAACAAGGGATAAGACTCTGAGCTGCCATGAAGAGTCCCAGAGGACAACGGGGTCTATGACTCTGAGCTGCGGAGGAGAGCCCCTGAGGACAACGAGGTCTATGACTCTGAGCTGCCATGGAGAGCCCCCTGAGGACAACGAGGTCTACGACTCTGAGCTGCTGTGGAGAGCCCCCGAGGACAACGAGGTCTATGACTCTGAGCTGCCGTGGAGAGTCCCAGAGGACAACGAGGTCTACGACTCTGAGCTGCCAAGGACAGCCCCCTGAGGACAACGAGGGCTACATGCTGACGGTCTCCATAGAGGACGTATGTAAGTCATTTAAGCGTGTTAACCTTCGCAAGGCTTGCCGGCCCAGACGGAATCCCTAGCTACGCCCTCAGAGCACGTAGCTACGCCCTCAGCGCTAGCTGTTGTATTTACGGACATTTTCAATCTACATTTTTTATTTTTATTTTAGTAATTTAGCATTTAATTTGGATTTAATTGATGATTTATTTTGGTCAATTATCTACACAAAATACTCTGTAATGTCAAATTGGAAGAAACATTGTAGCTCAGGCTGTTATCCCCACCTGCTTCAAGACGTCCACTATTATCCCCTGACCAAGAAAGACAAAGTAACTGAACTGAATGACGAGCAACCCATCACTTCCCTCATCATGAAGAGAGGCTAGTCAAAGACCACATCAATTCCCTCATCGTGAAGAGAGGCTAGTCAAAGACCACATCACTTCCCTCATCGTGAAGAGAGGCTAGTCAAAGACCACATCACTTCCCTCATCGTGAAGAGAGGCTAGTCAAAGACCACATCACGTCCCTCATCGTGAAGAGAGGCTAGTCAAAGACCACGTCACTTCCCTCATCGTGAAGAGAGGCTAGTCAAAGACCACATCACTTCCCTCATCGTGAAGAGAGGCTAGTCAAAGACCACATCACTTCCTCCCTCCCTGACACACTCCACCCTCTCCAATTCATCTAGAACCCTGACAGATCCACGGACGACACAATCGACCTTTTGCACTGCACACTGCCCTCGCCAACCTGGACAAGAGGAATGCATACAAAACGCGCAAACAAAACGGAGGTTTTTGGATATAAAGAGGGACTTTATCGAACACAACAAACATTTATTGAGTAAATGGGAGTCTTGTGAGTGCAACCACATGAAGATCATCAAAGGTAAGTGATACATTTTATTGCTATTTCTGACTTGTGTAACTCCTCTACTTGGCTGGTTACTGTTTGTAATGATTTGTCCGCTGGGCGCTGTTCTCAGATAATCGCATGGTTTGCTTTTGCCGTAAAGCCTTTTTGAAATATGACACCGTGGTTGGATTAACAACAAGTTAATCTTTAAACCGATGTATAAACTTGTATGTTTTATGAAATTTTATAATGAGTATTTCTGTTTTTGAATTTGGCTCTTCACTGGATGTTGGGCAGGTGGGACGGTATCGTCCCACACACCCTAGAGAGATTAACTGACAACACGACAGTAGTAGACCTGATTACCAACAATGATGAGACAGTCTACATAGAGGAGGTAGACACTCTGACCTGATTACCAACAATGATGAGACAGTCTACAGAGAGGAGGTAGAAACTCTGACAGCAGTAGACCTGATTACCAACAACGATGAGACAGTCTACAGAGAGGAGGTAGACACTCTGACCTGATTACCAACAATGATGAGACAGTCTACAGAGAGGAGGTAGACACTCTGACCTGATTACCAACAATGATGAGACAGTCTACATAGAGGAGGTAGACACTCTGACCTGATTACCAACAATGATGAGACAGTCTACAGAGAGGAGGTAGAAACTCTGACAGCAGTAGACCTGATTACCAACAACGACGAGACAGTCTACAGAGAGGAGGTAGACACTCTGACCTGATTACCAACAATGATGAGACAGTCTACAGAGAGGAGGTAGACACTCTGACCTGATTACCAACAATGATGAGACAGTCTACAGAGAGGAGGTAGACACTCTGACCTGATTACCAACAATGGTGAGACAGTCTACAGAGAGGAGGTAGAAACTCTGACAGCAGTAGACCTGATTACCAACAATGATGAGACAGTCTACAGAGAGGAGGTAGACACTCTGACAGTAGCAGACCTGATTACCAACAATGATGAGACAGTCTACAGAGAGGAGGTAGACACTCTGACAGCAGTAGTAGACCTGATTACCAACAATGATGAGACAGTCTACAGAGAGGAGGTAGACACTCTGACAGTAGTAGACCTGATTACCAACAATGATGAGACAGTCTATCACATTAAACTGCTCCTGATGATACCAAGTTATATCACATTAAACTGCTTATCCTCTTACATCTAGACGTTCCGCTAGCGGAACACCTGCTCCAATATCCAATGATAGGCGTGGCGCGAATTACAAATTCCTCAAAAATACAAAAACTTCAATTTTTCAAACATATGACTATTTCACAGCATTTTAAAGACAAGACTCTCCTTTATCTAACCACACTGTCCGATTTCAAAAAGGCTTTACAGCGAAAGCAAAACATTAGATTATGTCAGCAGAGTACCAAGCCAGAAATAATCAGACACCCATTTTTCAAGCTAGCATATAATGTCACAAAAACCCAGAAGACAGCTAAATGCAGCACTAACCTTTGATGATCTTCATCAGATGACACACCTAGGACATTATGTTATATAATACATGCATGTTTTGTTCAATCAAGTTCAGATTTATATCAAAAAACAGCTTTTTACATTAGCATGTGACGTTCAGAACTAGCATACCCCCCGCAAACTTCCGGGGAATTTGCTAACAATTTACTAAATTACTCACGATAAACGTTCACAAAAAGCATAACAATTATTTTAAGAATTATAGATACAGAACTCCTCTATGCACTCGATATGTCCGATTTTAAAATAGCTTTTTGGTGAAAGCACATTTTTCAATATTCTAAGTACATAGCCCAGCCATCACGGGCTAGCTATTTAGACACCCGGCAAGTTTAGCACTCACCAATATCAGATTTACTATTATAAAAGTTTGATTACCTTTTGTTGTCTTCGTCAGAATGCACTCCCAGGACTGCTACTTCAATAACAAATGTTGGTTTGGTCCAAAATAATCCATCGTTATATCCGAATAGTGGCGTTTTGTTCGTGCGTCCCAGACACTATCCGAAATGGTAAATCAGGGTCGCGCGCATGGCGCAATTCGTGACAAAAAAAATCTAAATATTCCATTACCGTACTTCGAAGCATGTCAACCGCTGTTTAAAATCTATTTTTATGCCATTTTTCTCGTAAAAAAGCGATAATATTCCGACCGGGAATGTCCATTTAGCTAAACAGAGGAAAGAAAACAAAGCTTTCGGTCGACGCGGGCACGAGCCTGAGTCTCACAGTACTGTAACCAGCCACTACCCAAACGCGCTACTTTGTTTCAGCCAGAGCCTGCAAAGCCACGATTCAGCGTTTTGCCGCCTTCTGAGAGCCTATGGCAGCCGTAGGAAGTGTCACGGGACAGCTAAGATCCTCACTCTTCAATAAACAGAGACAAGAAGAACGACACCTTGTCAGACAGGCCACTTCCTGCATGAAATCTCCTCAGGTTTTTGCCTGCCATATGAGTTCTGTTATACTCACAGACACCATTCAAACAGTTTTAGAAACTTTAGGGTGTTTTCTATCCAAAGCCAATAATTATATGCATATTCTAGTTACTGGGCAGGAGTAGTAACCAGATTAAATCGGGTACGTTTTTTATCCAGCCGTGAAAATACTGCCCCCTAGCCATAACAGGTTAAGATGATACCAGGTTATACCACATTAAACTGCTTCTGATGATACCAAGTTATATCACATTAAACTGCTTCTGATGATACCAAGTTATATCACATTAAACTGCTCCTGATGATACCAAGTTATATCACATTAAACGGCTCCTGATGACACCAAGTTATATCACATTAAACTGCTCCTGATGATAACAAGTTATATCACATTAAACTGCTTCTGATTATACCAAGTTATATCACATTAAACTGCTTCTGATGATACCAAGTTATATCACATTAAACTGCTCCTGATGATACCAAGTTATATCACATTAAACTGCTCCTGATGATACCAAGTTATATCACATTAAACTGCTTCTGATGATACCAAGTTATATCACATTAAACTGCTTCTGATAATACCAAGTTATATCACATTAAACTGCTTCTGATGATACCAAGTTATATCACATTAAACTGCTTCTGATGATACCAATTTATATCACATTAAACTGCTCCTGATGATACCAAGTTATACCACATTAAACTGCTTCTGATGATACCAAGTTATATTATGCTATATGCTATGCTATATTGTAATTACTTCGCCACCATGGCCTATTTATTGCCTTCCTCCCTTATCCTACCTCATTTACACACACTGTATATAGACTTTTTATATTGTTTTATTGACTGTTTGTTTGTTTATTTCCATGTGTAACTCTGCTGTTGTTGTTTGTGTCGAACTGCTTTTGCTTTATCTTGACCAGGTCGCAGTTGTAAATGAGAACTTGTTCTCAACTAGACTACCTGGTTAAATAAAGGTGAAAATAAATCAAAATAAATATTACATAGAAAAATGCAATGATGGCATCCAACCACTAGAGTGTGCTTTTGCACTACAGTAGAGCAGGAAGCCTTGCTAATGTTGTCCAGGTAAACGTGCATTCTGTGTCTTACCCTATGACAGGCGTTCAACACCAGCAAAGAAGACAGGGAAAGATTACAACAACTGCCTCCCAACTGACACCTTATTCCCTATGTAGGTTCCTATGGTCCCTGGTCTAAAGTAGTGCACTATATAGGGAATAGGGTTCTATAGGACCCTGGTCTAAAGTAGTGCACTATATAGGGAATAGGGTTCTATAGGGCTCTGGTCTAAAGTAGTGTACTATATAGGGAATAGGGTTCTATAGGTCTCTGGTCTAAAGTAGTGTACTATATATAGGGAATAGGGTTCTACGGGGCTCTGGTCTAAAGTAGTGCACTATATAGGGAATAGGGTCCTATAGGGCCCTGGTCTATAGTAGTGCACTATATATAGGGAATAGGGTCCTATAGGGCCCTGGTCTAAAGTAGTGCACTACATAGGGAACAGGGTGCCATTTGGGATGTATTCAAACACATACAAGCAAGAGGAAGGTAAAAAAAACTCCTGATACTGCTGACTGTGAGGTCATTTCCTCTGAGATGACCCCATGACCCCATGGACAGGATGTGGAATAGAGATGTGTTCCCAAGACGGACAAATATCCCTCTTCCCCCCGAACCACAGAGCTACAGTTTGTCCCAAATGCCACCCTATTCCCTATTTAGCGCACCGCTTTTGACCAGAGACCTATTCCCTTTATAGTGGCCCTACGTGTCCCGGTCTAAAGTAGTGCACTATATATAGGGAATAGGGTGTCATTTGGAACATGGGAACAGCTTTCCTATTCTAACACACACTGGGGAAAACACAAAGCCCAAAATCAGCAATATACACCATCAATAATTAACTAGGCATGCAGTCACAGAGTGGAGGGACGGTGGAGGACTACACTCTACCGCTTAGTCTGAAACACTGGTGATAGTGGGTCATTAAGAGGAGAAGAGAGGAGGAGAGAGGAGAGGAGAGGAGAGGAGAGGAGAGGAGAGGAGAGGAGAGGAGAGGAGAGGAGAGGAGAGGAGAGGAGAGGAGAGGAGAGGAGAGGAGAGGAGAGGAGAGGAGAGGAGAGGAGATCGGATTGGCTGTGGATGCTAAGGCCAATGGAGCACACTGATTGGCTGTAGGCTCTAAGGACTCATATCTAAAATACAAGCTGCACCTAACTCCGAAAGCAAAGCACTTCGACCATCTCTGAAAAAGCTCTAGACCCTTCTTCCAATGACATCATCTCCTCTCACTTGGAATCAGCACCTACACGAGACCCTGAGCATTAGTTACATGCTAAAGTGATGTTCCAGGGGCACTGGTTGGTTGATCCTTCAGACAGTACAGTTGATCACAGAGCAGTACAGTTGATCCTTCAGACAGTACAGCTGATCACAGAGCAGTACAGTTGATCCTTCAGACAGTACAGTTGATCACAGAGCAGTACAGTTGAATCTTCAGACAGTACAGCTGATCACAGAGCAGTAGAGTTGATCCTGGAGACAGTAGAGTTGATCTTGGAGACAGTAGAGTTGATCCTAGAGACAGTAGAGGTGATCAGAGATACAGTATAGAGAGGAGAGAGAGAGAGAGAGAGAGAGAGAGGAGAGAGGAGAAGGAGAGGAGGAGGGAAGGGAGAGAGAGAGGGGGGGGAGAAAGAGATAGGGAGAGAGAGAGAGAAAGAGAGAGAAGGAGGGGGAGAGAGAGGAAGGGAGAGAGAGAGGAAGGGAGAGAGAGGGGGGGAGAGAGAGATAGGGAGAGAGAGAGAGGAGGAGAAGGAGAGAGAGGGGGAGAAGGAGAGGGAGAGAGAGAGGAAGGGAGAAAGAGAGATAGGGAGAGAGAGAGAGAGGGGGGGGGGAGAGAGAGATAGGGAGAGAGAGAGAGGGAGGGAGGGAGAGAGAGAGAGGGGGAGAAGGAGAGGAAGAAAGAGAAGGAAAGGGAGAGAGAGAGAGGGGGAGAAGGAGAAGGAGAAGGAGGAAGGAGAGGAAGGGAACAGAAGTTGTATACTTGCCTATAAGTAGCATATTGTTTTTCAACATGCTTTTCTCCTCCATCAAAACAACAGCTGATTCCAAGGGAGGACTGGGGTAGGATACACACTAAGGACTGAGGTATGATACACACTAAGGGCTGAGGTAGGATACACACTAAGGACTGAGGTAGTTTACACACTAAGGACTGAGGTAGGATACATACTAAGGACTGAGGTAGGATACACACTAAGGACTGGGGTAGGATACACACTAAGGACTGAGGTAGGATACACACTAAGTACTGAGGTAGGATACATACTAAGGACTGAGGTAGGATACACTAAGGACTGAGGTAGTTTACACACTAAGGACTGAGGTAGGATACACACTAAGGACTGAGGTAGGATACACACTAAGGACTGAGGTAGTTTACACACTAAGGACTGAGGTAGGATACATACTAAGGACTGAGGTAGGATACACACTAAGGACTGGGGTAGGATACACACTAAGGACTGAGGTAGGATACACACTAAGGACTGAGGTAGGATACATACTAAGGACTGAGGTAGGATAAACACTAAGGACTGAGGTAGTTTACACACTAAGGACTGAGGTAGGATACACACTAAGGACTGAGGTAGGATACACACTAAGGACTGGGGTAGTATACTCAGTAGTAATAATACTCAGTGATACTCGGACCCACCAGTAGTAATACTACTCAGTGATACTCAGACCCACCAGTAGTAATAATAATCAGTGATACTCAGACCCACCAGTAGTAATACTACTCGGTGATACTCAGCCCCTCCAGTAGTAATAATAGTCAGTGATACTCAGATCCACCAGTAGTAATAATACTCAGTGATACGCAGACCCAACTGTAGTAATAATACTCAGTGATACTCAGATCCACCAGTAGTACTAATACTCAGTGATACTCCGACCCACCAGTAGTAATAATACTCAGTTGTACTCAGACCGACCAGTAGTAATAATACTCGGTTATACTCAGCCCCACCAGCAGTAATAATACTCGGTGATACTCCGACCCACCGGTAGTAATAATACTCAGTTATACTCAGCCCCACCAGTAATAATAATACTCAGTGATACTCCAACCCACCAGTAGTAATACTACTCAGTGGTACTCAGACCCACCAGTAGTAATAATTCTCAGTGGTACTCAGACCCACCAGTATTAATAATACTCGGTGGTACTCAGACCCACCAGTAGTAATAATACTCGGTGTTACTCAGACCCTCAGTAATCCCAGTGAGACTGATTAACCTGCCCTGTAGACAGGACTGAATTATAATTGTATTAGATTGGGCCAAGACAGGACTGAATTATAATTGTATTAGATTGGGCCAAGACAGGACTGAACTATAATTGTATTACATTGGGCCAAGACAGGACTAAATTATAATTGTATCAGATTGGGCCAAGACAGGAGTGAATTATAATTGTTTTACATTGGCTCAAGACAGGACTGAATTATAATAATTTTACATTGGGCCAAGACAGGACTGAATTATACTTGTTTTACATTGGGCCAAGACAGGACGGAATTATAATAATTTTACATTGGGCCAAGACAGGACTGAATTATAATTGTATTACATTGGGCCAAGACAGGAATGAATTATAATTGTATTAGATTGGGCAAAGAAAGGACTGAATTATAATTGTATTACATTGGGCCAAGACAGGACTAAATTATAATTGTATTAGATTGGGCCAAGACAGGACTAAATCATTATATATTACATTGGGCCAAGACAGGACTGAATTATAATTGTATTAGATTGGGCCAAGACAAGACTGAATTATAATTGTATTAGATTGGGCCAAGACAGGACTGAATTATAATTGTATTAGATTGGGCCGAGAAAGGACTGAATTATAATTGTATAACAATGGGCCAAGACAGGACTGAATTATAATTGTATTAGATTGGGTCAAGCCGGGACTGAATTATAATTGTATTAGATTGGGCCAAGACCGGACTGAATTATAATTGTATTAGATTGGGCCAAGACAGGACTGAATTATAATTGTATTAGATTGGGCCAAGACAGGAGTGAATTATAATTGTTTTACAGTGGCTCAAGACAGGACTGAATTATAATAATTTTACAATGGGCCAAGACAGGACTGAATTATACTTGTTTTACATTGGGCCAAGACAGGACGGAATTATACTAATTTTACATTGGGCCAAGACAGGACTGAATTATAATTGTATTACATTGGGCCAAGACAGGACTGAATTATAATTGTATTAGATTGGGCAAAGACAGGACTGAATTATAATTGTATTACATTGGGCCAAGACAGGACTAAATTATAATTGTATTAGATTGGGCCAAGACAGGACTAAATCATTATATTTTAGATTGGGCCAAGACAGGACTGAATTATAATTGTATTAGATTGGGCCAAGACAGGACTGAATTATATTTGTATTAGATTGGGCCAAGACAGGACTGAATTATAATTGTATTAGATTGGGCCAAGAAAGGACTGAATTATAATTGTATTACAATGGGCCAAGACAGGACTGAATTATAATTGTATTAGATTGGGTCAAGCCGGGACTGAATTATAATTGTATTAGATTGGGCCAAGACCGGACTGAATTATAATTGTATTAGATTGGGCCAAGACAGGACTGAATTATAATTGTATTAGATTGGGCCAAGACAAGACTGAATTATAATTGTATTACATTGGACCAAGACAGGACTGAATTATAATTGTATTAGATTAGGCCAAGGCAGGACTGAAATATAATTGAATTAAAATGGGCCAAGACAGGACTGAATTATAATTGAATTACATTGGGCCAAGACTGGACTGAATTATAATTTAATTAGATTGGGCCAAGACAGGACTGAATTATAATTGTATTAGATTGGGCCAAGACAGGACTGAATTATAATTGTATTAGATTGGGCCAAGACAGGACTGAACTATAATTGTATTACATTGGGCCAAGACAGGACCAAATTATAATTGTATTAGATTGGGCCAAGACAGGAGTGAATTATAATTGTTTTACATTGGCTCAAGACAGGACTGAATTATAATAATTTTACATTGGGCCAAGACAGGACTGAATTATACTTGTTTTACATTGGGCCAAGACAGGACGGAATTATAATAATTTTACATTGGGCCAAGACAGGACTGAATTATAATTGTATTACATTGGGCCAAGACAGGACTGAATTATAATTGTATTAGATTGGGCAAAGAAAGGACTGAATTATAATTGTATTACATTGGGCCAAGACAGGACTAAATTATAATTGTATTAGATTGGGCCAAGACAGGACTAAATCATTATATATTAGATTGGGCCAAGACAGGACTGAATTATAATTGTATTAGATTGGGCCAAGACAAGACTGAATTATAATTGTATTAGATTGGGCCAAGACAGGACTGAATTATAATTGTATTAGATTGGGCCAAGAAAGGACTGAATTATAATTGTATTACAATGGGCCAAGACAGGACTGAATTATAATTGTATTAGATTGGGTCAAGCCGGGACTGAATTATAATTGTATTAGATTGGGCCAAGACCGGACTGAATTATAATTGTATTAGATTGGGCCAAGACAGGACTGAATTATAATTGTATTAGATTGGGCCAAGACAAGTCTGAATTATAATTGTATTACATTGGACCAAGACAGGACTGAATTATAATTGTATTAGATTAGGCCAAGGCAGGACTGAAATATAATTGAATTAAAATGGGCCAAGACAGGACTGAATTATAATTGAATTACATTGGGCCAAGACTGGACTGAATTATAATTTAATTAGATTGGGCCAAGACAGGACTGAATTATAATTGTATTAGATTGGGCCAAGACAAGACTGAATTATAATTGTATTAGATTGGGCCAAGACAGGACTGAATTATAATTGTATTAGATTGGGCAAAGAAAGGACTGAATTATAATTGTATTACAATGGGCCAAGACAGGACTGAATTATAATTGTATTAGATTGGGTCAAGCCGGGACTGAATTATAATTGTATTAGATTGGGCCAAGACCGGACTGAATTATAATTGTATTAGATTGGGCCAAGACAGGACTGAATTATAATTGTATTAGATTGGGCCAAGACAGGAGTGAATTATAATTGTTTTACAGTGGCTAAAGACAGGACTGAATTATAATAATTTTACATTGGGCCAAGACAGGACTGAATTATACTTGTTTTACATTGGGCCAAGACAGGACGGAATTATAATAATTTTACATTGGGCCAAGACAGGACTGAATTATAATTGTATTACATTGGGCCAAGACAGGACTGAATTATAATTGTATTAGATTGGGCAAAGACAGGACTGAATTATAATTGTATTACATTGGGCCAAGACAGGACTAAATTATAATTGTATTAGATTGGGCCAAGACAGGACTAAATCATTATATTTTAGATTGGGTCAAGACAGGACTGAATTATAATTGTATTAGATTGGGCCAAGACAGGACTGAATTATAATTGTATTAGATTGGGCCAAGACAGGACTGAATTATAATTGTATTAGATTGGGCCAAGAAAGGACTGAATTATAATTGTATTACAATGGGCCAAGACAGGACTGAATTATAATTGTATTAGATTGGGTCAAGCCGGGACTGAATTATAATTGTATTAGATTGGGCCAAGACCGGACTGAATTATAATTGTATTAGATTGGGCCAAGACAGGACTGAATTATAATTGTATTAGATTGGGCCAAGACAAGACTGAATTATAATTGTATTACATTGGACCAAGACAGGACTGAATTATAATTGTATTAGATTAGGCCAAGGCAGGACTGAAATATAATTGAATTAAAATGGGCCAAGACAGGACTGAATTATAATTGAATTACATTGGGCCAAGACTGGACTGAATTATAATTTAATTAGATTGGGCCAAGACAGGACTGAATTATAATTGTATTAGATTGGGCCAAGACAGGACTGAATTATAATTGTATTAGATTGGGCCAAGACAGGACTGAACTATAATTGTATTACATTGGGCCAAGACAGGACCAAATTATAATTGTATTAGATTGGGCCAAGACAGGAGTGAATTATAATTGTTTTACATTGGCTCAAGACAGGACTGAATTATAATAATTTTACATTGGGCCAAGACAGGACTGAATTATACTTGTTTTACATTGGGCCAAGACAGGACGGAATTATAATAATTTTACATTGGGCCAAGACAGGACTGAATTATAATTGTATTACATTTGGCCAAGACAGGACTGAATTATAATTGTATTAGATTGGGCAAAGAAAGGACTGAATTATAATTGTATTACATTGGGCCAAGACAGGACTAAATTATAATTGTATTAGATTGGGCCAAGACAGGACTAAATCATTATATATTAGATTGGGCCAAGACAGGACTGAATTATAATTGTATTAGATTGGGCCAAGACAAGACTGAATTATAATTGTATTAGATTGGGCCAAGACAGGACTGAATTATAATTGTATTAGATTGGGCCAAGAAAGGACTGAATTATAATTGTATTACATTGGGCCAAGACTGGACTGAATTATAATTTAATTAGATTGGGCCAAGACAGGACTGAATTATAATTGTATTAGATTGGGCCAAGACAGGACTGAATTATAATTGTATTAGATGGTGCCAAGACATGACTAAATCATTATATATTACATTGGGCCAAGACAGGACTGAATTATAATTGTATTAGATTGGGCCAAGACAAGACTGAATTATAATTGTATTAGATTGGGCCAAGACAGGACTGAATTATAATTGTATTAGATTGGGCAAAGAAAGGACTGAATTATAATTGTATTACAATGGGCCAAGACAGGACTGAATTATAATTGTATTAGATTGGGTCAAGCCGGGACTGAATTATAATTGTATTAGATTGGGCCAAGACCGGACTGAATTATAATTGTATTAGATTGGGCCAAGACAGGACTGAATTATAATTGTATTAGATTGGGCCAAGACAGGAGTGAATTATAATTGTTTTACAGTGGCTAAAGACAGGACTGAATTATAATAATTTTACATTGGGCCAAGACAGGACTGAATTATACTTGTTTTACATTGGGCCAAGACAGGACGGAATTATAATAATTTTACATTGGGCCAAGACAGGACTGAATTATAATTGTATTACATTGGATTATAATTGTTTTACATTGGCTCAAGACAGGACTGAATTATAATAATTTTACATTGGGCCAAGACAGGACTGAATTATACTTGTTTTACATTGGGCCAAGACAGGACGGAATTATAATAATTTTACATTGGGCCAAGACAGGACTGAATTATAATTGTATTACATTGGGCCAAGACAGGACTGAATTATAATTGTATTAGATTGGGCAAAGACAGGACTGAATTATAATTGTATTACATTGGGCCAAGACAGGACTAAATTATAATTGTATTAGATTGGGCCAAGACAGGACTAAATCATTATATTTTAGATTGGGCCAAGACAGGACTGAATTATAATTGTATTAGATTGGGCCAAGACAGGACTGAATTATAATTGTATTAGATTGGGCCAAGACAGGACTGAATTATAATTGTATTAGATTGGGCCAAGAAAGGACTGAATTATAATTGTATTACAATGGGCCAAGACAGGACTGAATTATAATTGTATTAGATTGGGTCAAGACGGGACTGAATTATAATTGTATTAGATTGGGCCAAGACCGGACTGAATTATAATTGTATTAGATTGGGCCAAGACAGGACTGAATTATAATTGTATTAGATTGGGCCAAGACAAGACTGAATTATAACTGAATTATAATTGTATTAGATTGGGTCAAGCCGGGACTGAATTATAATTGTATTAGATTGGGCCAAGACAGGACTGAATTATAATTGTATTAGATTGGGCCAAGACGGGACTGAATTATAATTGTATTAGATTGGGCCAAGACAGGACTGAATTATAATTGTATTAGATTGGGCCAAGAAAGGACTGAATTATAATTGTATTACAATGGGCCAAGACAGGACTGAATTATAATTGTATTAGATTGGGTCAAGCCGGGACTGAATTATAATTGTATTAGATTGGGCCAAGACCGGACTGAATTATAATTGTATTAGATTAGGCCAAGGCAGGACTGAAATATAATTGAATTAAAATGGGCCAAGACAGGACTGAATTATAATTGAATTACATTGGGCCAAGACTGGACTGAATTATAATTTAATTAGATTGGGCCAAGACAGGACTGAATTATAATTGTATTAGATTGGGCCAAGACAGGACTGAATTATAATTGTATTAGATTGGGCCAAGACAGGACTGAACTATAATTGTATTACATTGGGCCAAGACAGGACCAAATTATAATTGTATTAGATTGGGCCAAGACAGGAGTGAATTATAATTGTTTTACATTGGCTCAAGACAGGACTGAATTATAATAATTTTACATTGGGCCAAGACAGGACTGAATTATACTTGTTTTACATTGGGCCAAGACAGGACGGAATTATAATAATTTTACATTGGGCCAAGACAGGACTGAATTATAATTGTATTACATTGGGCCAAGACAGGACTGAATTATAATTGTATTAGATTGGGCAAAGAAAGGACTGAATTATAATTGTATTACATTGGGCCAAGACAGGACTAAATTATAATTGTATTAGATTGGGCCAAGACAGGACTAAATCATTATATATTAGATTGGGCCAAGACAGGACTGAATTATAATTGTATTAGATTGGGCCAAGACAAGACTGAATTATAATTGTATTAGATTGGGCCAAGACAGGACTGAATTATAATTGTATTAGATTGGGCCAAGAAAGGACTGAATTATAATTGTATTACAATGGGCCAAGACAGGACTGAATTATAATTGTATTAGATTGGGTCAAGCCGGGACTGAATTATAATTGTATTAGATTGGGCCAAGACCGGACTGAATTATAATTGTATTAGATTGGGCCAAGACAGGACTGAATTATAATTGTATTAGATTGGGCCAAGACAAGACTGAATTATAATTGTATTACATTGGACCAAGACAGGACTGAATTATAATTGTATTAGATTAGGCCAAGGCAGGACTGAAATATAATTGAATTAAAATGGGCCAAGACAGGACTGAATTATAATTGAATTACATTGGGCCAAGACAAGACTGAATTATAATTGTATTAGATTGGGCCAAGACAGGACTGAATTATAATTGTATTAGATTGGGCCAAGAAAGGACTGAATTATAATTGTATTACAATGGGCCAAGACAGGACTGAATTATAATTGTATTAGATTGGGTCAAGCCGGGACTGAATTATAATTGTATTAGATTGGGCCAAGACCGGACTGAATTATAATTGTATTAGATTGGGCCAAGACAGGACTGAATTATAATTGTATTAGATTGGGCCAAGACAGGAGTGAATTATAATTGTTTTACAGTGGCTAAAGACAGGACTGAATTATAATAATTTTACATTGGGCCAAGACAGGACTGAATTATACTTGTTTTACATTGGGCCAAGACAGGACGGAATTATAATAATTTTACATTGGGCCAAGATAGGACTGAATTATAATTGTATTACATTGGGCCAAGACAGGACTGAATTATAATTGTATTAGATTGGGCAAAGACAGGACTGAATTATACTTGTTTTACATTGGGCCAAGACAGGACGGAATTATAATAATTTTACATTGGGCCAAGACAGGACTGAATTATAATTGTATTACATTGGGCCAAGACAGGAATGAATTATAATTGTATTAGATTGGGCAAAGAAAGGACTGAATTATAATTGTATTACATTGGGCCAAGACAGGACTAAATTATAATTGTATTAGATTGGGCCAAGACAGGACTAAATCATTATATATTACATTGGGCCAAGACAGGACTGAATTATAATTGTATTAGATTGGGCCAAGACAAGACTGAATTATAATTGTATTAGATTGGGCCAAGACAGGACTGAATTATAATTGTATTAGATTGGGCCGAGAAAGGACTGAATTATAATTGTATAACAATGGGCCAAGACAGGACTGAATTATAATTGTATTAGATTGGGTCAAGCCGGGACTGAATTATAATTGTATTAGATTGGGCCAAGACCGGACTGAATTATAATTGTATTAGATTGGGCCAAGACAGGACTGAATTATAATTGTATTAGATTGGGCCAAGACAGGAGTGAATTATAATTGTTTTACAGTGGCTCAAGACAGGACTGAATTATAATAATTTTACAATGGGCCAAGACAGGACTGAATTATACTTGTTTTACATTGGGCCAAGACAGGACGGAATTATACTAATTTTACATTGGGCCAAGACAGGACTGAATTATAATTGTATTACATTGGGCCAAGACAGGACTGAATTATAATTGTATTAGATTGGGCAAAGACAGGACTGAATTATAATTGTATTACATTGGGCCAAGACAGGACTAAATTATAATTGTATTAGATTGGGCCAAGACAGGACTAAATCATTATATTTTAGATTGGGCCAAGACAGGACTGAATTATAATTGTATTAGATTGGGCCAAGACAGGACTGAATTATAATTGTATTAGATTGGGCCAAGACAGGACTGAATTATAATTGTATTAGATTGGGCCAAGAAAGGACTGAATTATAATTGTATTACAATGGGCCAAGACAGGACTGAATTATAATTGTATTAGATTGGGTCAAGCCGGGACTGAATTATAATTGTATTAGATTGGGCCAAGACCGGACTGAATTATAATTGTATTAGATTGGGCCAAGACAGGACTGAATTATAATTGTATTAGATTGGGCCAAGACAAGACTGAATTATAATTGTATTACATTGGACCAAGACAGGACTGAATTATAATTGTATTAGATTAGGCCAAGGCAGGACTGAAATATAATTGAATTAAAATGGGCCAAGACAGGACTGAATTATAATTGAATTACATTGGGCCAAGACTGGACTGAATTATAATTTAATTAGATTGGGCCAAGACAGGACTGAATTATAATTGTATTAGATTGGGCCAAGACAGGACTGAATTATAATTGTATTAGATTGGGCCAAGACAGGACTGAACTATAATTGTATTACATTGGGCCAAGACAGGACCAAATTATAATTGTATTAGATTGGGCCAAGACAGGAGTGAATTATAATTGTTTTACATTGGCTCAAGACAGGACTGAATTATAATAATTTTACATTGGGCCAAGACAGGACTGAATTATACTTGTTTTACATTGGGCCAAGACAGGACGGAATTATAATAATTTTACATTGGGCCAAGACAGGACTGAATTATAATTGTATTACATTGGGCCAAGACAGGACTGAATTATAATTGTATTAGATTGGGCAAAGAAAGGACTGAATTATAATTGTATTACATTGGGCCAAGACAGGACTAAATTATAATTGTATTAGATTGGGCCAAGACAGGACTAAATCATTATATATTAGATTGGGCCAAGACAGGACTGAATTATAATTGTATTAGATTGGGCCAAGACAAGACTGAATTATAATTGTATTAGATTGGGCCAAGACAGGACTGAATTATAATTGTATTAGATTGGGCCAAGAAAGGACTGAATTATAATTGTATTACAATGGGCCAAGACAGGACTGAATTATAATTGTATTAGATTGGGTCAAGCCGGGACTGAATTATAATTGTATTAGATTGGGCCAAGACCGGACTGAATTATAATTGTATTAGATTGGGCCAAGACAGGACTGAATTATAATTGTATTAGATTGGGCCAAGACAAGTCTGAATTATAATTGTATTACATTGGACCAAGACAGGACTGAATTATAATTGTATTAGATTAGGCCAAGGCAGGACTGAAATATAATTGAATTAAAATGGGCCAAGACAGGACTGAATTATAATTGAATTACATTGGGCCAAGACTGGACTGAATTATAATTTAATTAGATTGGGCCAAGACAGGACTGAATTATAATTGTATTAGATTGGGCCAAGACAGGACTGAATTATAATTGTATTAGATGGTGCCAAGACATGACTAAATCATTATATATTACATTGGGCCAAGACAGGACTGAATTATAATTGTATTAGATTGGGCCAAGACAAGACTGAATTATAATTGTATTAGATTGGGCCAAGACAGGACTGAATTATAATTGTATTAGATTGGGCAAAGAAAGGACTGAATTATAATTGTATTACAATGGGCCAAGACAGGACTGAATTATAATTGTATTAGATTGGGTCAAGCCGGGACTGAATTATAATTGTATTAGATTGGGCCAAGACCGGACTGAATTATAATTGTATTAGATTGGGCCAAGACAGGACTGAATTATAATTGTATTAGATTGGGCCAAGACAGGAGTGAATTATAATTGTTTTACAGTGGCTAAAGACAGGACTGAATTATAATAATTTTACATTGGGCCAAGACAGGACTGAATTATACTTGTTTTACATTGGGCCAAGACAGGACGGAATTATAATAATTTTACATTGGGCCAAGACAGGACTGAATTATAATTGTATTACATTGGGCCAAGACAGGACTGAATTATAATTGTATTAGATTGGGCAAAGACAGGACTGAATTATAATTGTATTACATTGGGCCAAGACAGGACTAAATTATAATTGTATTAGATTGGGCCAAGACAGGACTAAATCATTATATTTTAGATTGGGCCAAGACAGGACTGAATTATAATTGTATTAGATTGGGCCAAGACAGGACTGAATTATAATTGTATTAGATTGGGCCAAGACAGGACTGAATTATAATTGTATTAGATTGGGCCAAGAAAGGACTGAATTATAATTGTATTACAATGGGCCAAGACAGGACTGAATTATAATTGTATTAGATTGGGTCAAGCCGGGACTGAATTATAATTGTATTAGATTGGGCCAAGACCGGACTGAATTATAATTGTATTAGATTGGGCCAAGACAGGACTGAATTATAATTGTATTAGATTGGGCCAAGACAAGACTGAATTATAATTGTATTACATTGGACCAAGACAGGACTGAATTATAATTGTATTAGATTAGGCCAAGGCAGGACTGAAATATAATTGAATTAAAATGGGCCAAGACAGGACTGAATTATAATTGAATTACATTGGGCCAAGACTGGACTGAATTATAATTTAATTAGATTGGGCCAAGACAGGACTGAATTATAATTGTATTAGATTGGGCCAAGACAGGACTGAATTATAATTGTATTAGATTGGGCCAAGACAGGACTGAACTATAATTGTATTACATTGGGCCAAGACAGGACCAAATTATAATTGTATTAGATTGGGCCAAGACAGGAGTGAATTATAATTGTTTTACATTGGCTCAAGACAGGACTGAATTATAATAATTTTACATTGGGCCAAGACAGGACTGAATTATACTTGTTTTACATTGGGCCAAGACAGGACGGAATTATAATAATTTTACATTGGGCCAAGACAGGACTGAATTATAATTGTATTACATTTGGCCAAGACAGGACTGAATTATAATTGTATTAGATTGGGCAAAGAAAGGACTGAATTATAATTGTATTACATTGGGCCAAGACAGGACTAAATTATAATTGTATTAGATTGGGCCAAGACAGGACTAAATCATTATATATTAGATTGGGCCAAGACAGGACTGAATTATAATTGTATTAGATTGGGCCAAGACAAGACTGAATTATAATTGTATTAGATTGGGCCAAGACAGGACTGAATTATAATTGTATTAGATTGGGCCAAGAAAGGACTGAATTATAATTGTATTACATTGGGCCAAGACTGGACTGAATTATAATTTAATTAGATTGGGCCAAGACAGGACTGAATTATAATTGTATTAGATTGGGCCAAGACAGGACTGAATTATAATTGTATTAGATGGTGCCAAGACATGACTAAATCATTATATATTACATTGGGCCAAGACAGGACTGAATTATAATTGTATTAGATTGGGCCAAGACAAGACTGAATTATAATTGTATTAGATTGGGCCAAGACAGGACTGAATTATAATTGTATTAGATTGGGCAAAGAAAGGACTGAATTATAATTGTATTACAATGGGCCAAGACAGGACTGAATTATAATTGTATTAGATTGGGTCAAGCCGGGACTGAATTATAATTGTATTAGATTGGGCCAAGACCGGACTGAATTATAATTGTATTAGATTGGGCCAAGACAGGACTGAATTATAATTGTATTAGATTGGGCCAAGACAGGAGTGAATTATAATTGTTTTACAGTGGCTAAAGACAGGACTGAATTATAATAATTTTACATTGGGCCAAGACAGGACTGAATTATACTTGTTTTACATTGGGCCAAGACAGGACGGAATTATAATAATTTTACATTGGGCCAAGACAGGACTGAATTATAATTGTATTACATTGGATTATAATTGTTTTACATTGGCTCAAGACAGGACTGAATTATAATAATTTTACATTGGGCCAAGACAGGACTGAATTATACTTGTTTTACATTGGGCCAAGACAGGACGGAATTATAATAATTTTACATTGGGCCAAGACAGGACTGAATTATAATTGTATTACATTGGGCCAAGACAGGACTGAATTATAATTGTATTAGATTGGGCAAAGACAGGACTGAATTATAATTGTATTACATTGGGCCAAGACAGGACTAAATTATAATTGTATTAGATTGGGCCAAGACAGGACTAAATCATTATATTTTAGATTGGGCCAAGACAGGACTGAATTATAATTGTATTAGATTGGGCCAAGACAGGACTGAATTATAATTGTATTAGATTGGGCCAAGACAGGACTGAATTATAATTGTATTAGATTGGGCCAAGAAAGGACTGAATTATAATTGTATTACAATGGGCCAAGACAGGACTGAATTATAATTGTATTAGATTGGGTCAAGCCGGGACTGAATTATAATTGTATTAGATTGGGCCAAGACCGGACTGAATTATAATTGTATTAGATTGGGCCAAGACAGGACTGAATTATAATTGTATTAGATTGGGCCAAGACAAGACTGAATTATAACTGAATTATAATTGTATTAGATTGGGTCAAGCCGGGACTGAATTATAATTGTATTAGATTGGGCCAAGACAGGACTGAATTATAATTGTATTAGATTGGGCCAAGACGGGACTGAATTATAATTGTATTAGATTGGGCCAAGACAGGACTGAATTATAATTGTATTAGATTGGGCCAAGAAAGGACTGAATTATAATTGTATTACAATGGGCCAAGACAGGACTGAATTATAATTGTATTAGATTGGGTCAAGCCGGGACTGAATTATAATTGTATTAGATTGGGCCAAGACCGGACTGAATTATAATTGTATTAGATTAGGCCAAGGCAGGACTGAAATATAATTGAATTAAAATGGGCCAAGACAGGACTGAATTATAATTGAATTACATTGGGCCAAGACTGGACTGAATTATAATTTAATTAGATTGGGCCAAGACAGGACTGAATTATAATTGTATTAGATTGGGCCAAGACAGGACTGAATTATAATTGTATTAGATTGGGCCAAGACAGGACTGAACTATAATTGTATTACATTGGGCCAAGACAGGACCAAATTATAATTGTATTAGATTGGGCCAAGACAGGACTGAATTATAATAATTTTACATTGGGCCAAGACAGGACTGAATTATACTTGTTTTACATTGGGCCAAGACAGGACGGAATTATAATAATTTTACATTGGGCCAAGACAGGACTGAATTATAATTGTATTACATTGGGCCAAGACAGGACTGAATTATAATTGTATTAGATTGGGCAAAGAAAGGACTGAATTATAATTGTATTACATTGGGCCAAGACAGGACTAAATTATAATTGTATTAGATTGGGCCAAGACAGGACTAAATCATTATATATTAGATTGGGCCAAGACAGGACTGAATTATAATTGTATTAGATTGGGCCAAGACAAGACTGAATTATAATTGTATTAGATTGGGCCAAGACAGGACTGAATTATAATTGTATTAGATTGGGCCAAGAAAGGACTGAATTATAATTGTATTACAATGGGCCAAGACAGGACTGAATTATAATTGTATTAGATTGGGTCAAGCCGGGACTGAATTATAATTGTATTAGATTGGGCCAAGACCGGACTGAATTATAATTGTATTAGATTGGGCCAAGACAGGACTGAATTATAATTGTATTAGATTGGGCCAAGACAAGACTGAATTATAATTGTATTACATTGGACCAAGACAGGACTGAATTATAATTGTATTAGATTAGGCCAAGGCAGGACTGAAATATAATTGAATTAAAATGGGCCAAGACAGGACTGAATTATAATTGAATTACATTGGGCCAAGACAAGACTGAATTATAATTGTATTAGATTGGGCCAAGACAGGACTGAATTATAATTGTATTAGATTGGGCCAAGAAAGGACTGAATTATAATTGTATTACAATGGGCCAAGACAGGACTGAATTATAATTGTATTAGATTGGGTCAAGCCGGGACTGAATTATAATTGTATTAGATTGGGCCAAGACCGGACTGAATTATAATTGTATTAGATTGGGCCAAGACAGGACTGAATTATAATTGTATTAGATTGGGCCAAGACAGGAGTGAATTATAATTGTTTTACAGTGGCTAAAGACAGGACTGAATTATAATAATTTTACATTGGGCCAAGACAGGACTGAATTATACTTGTTTTACATTGGGCCAAGACAGGACGGAATTATAATAATTTTACATTGGGCCAAGATAGGACTGAATTATAATTGTATTACATTGGGCCAAGACAGGACTGAATTATAATTGTATTAGATTGGGCAAAGACAGGACTGAATTATAATTGTATTACATTGGGCCAAGACAGGACTAAATTATAATTGTATTAGATTGGGCCAAGACAGGACTAAATCATTATATTTTAGATTGGGCCAAGACAGGACTGAATTATAATTGTATTAGATTGGGCCAAGACAGGACTGAATTATAATTGTATTAGATTGGGCCAAGACAGGACTGAATTATAATTGTATTAGATTGGGCCAAGAAAGGACTGAATTATAATTGTATTACAATGGGCCAAGACAGGACTGAATTATAATTGTATTAGATTGGGTCAAGCCGGGACTGAATTATAATTGTATTAGATTGGGCCAAGACCGGACTGAATTATAATTGTATTAGATTAGATTGGGCCAAGACAGGACTGAATTATAATTGTATTAGATTGGGCCAAGAAAGGACTGAATTATAATTGTATTACAATGGGCCAAGACAGGACTGAATTATAATTGTATTAGATTGGGTCAAGCCGGGACTGAATTATAATTGTATTAGATTGGGCCAAGACCGGACTGAATTATAATTGTATTAGATTAGGCCAAGGCAGGACTGAAATATAATTGAATTAAAATGGGCCAAGACAGGACTGAATTATAATTGAATTACATTGGGCCAAGACTGGACTGAATTATAATTTAATTAGATTGGGCCAAGACAGGACTGAATTATAATTGTATTAGATTGGGCCAAGACAGGACTGAATTATAATTGTATTAGATTGGGCCAAGACAGGACTGAACTATAATTGTATTACATTGGGCCAAGACAGGACCAAATTATAATTGTATTAGATTGGGCCAAGACAGGACTGAATTATAATAATTTTACATTGGGCCAAGACAGGACTGAATTATACTTGTTTTACATTGGGCCAAGACAGGACGGAATTATAATAATTTTACATTGGGCCAAGACAGGACTGAATTATAATTGTATTACATTGGGCCAAGACAGGACTGAATTATAATTGTATTAGATTGGGCAAAGAAAGGACTGAATTATAATTGTATTACATTGGGCCAAGACAGGACTAAATTATAATTGTATTAGATTGGGCCAAGACAGGACTAAATCATTATATATTAGATTGGGCCAAGACAGGACTGAATTATAATTGTATTAGATTGGGCCAAGACAAGACTGAATTATAATTGTATTAGATTGGGCCAAGACAGGACTGAATTATAATTGTATTAGATTGGGCCAAGAAAGGACTGAATTATAATTGTATTACAATGGGCCAAGACAGGACTGAATTATAATTGTATTAGATTGGGTCAAGCCGGGACTGAATTATAATTGTATTAGATTGGGCCAAGACCGGACTGAATTATAATTGTATTAGATTGGGCCAAGACAGGACTGAATTATAATTGTATTAGATTGGGCCAAGACAAGACTGAATTATAATTGTATTACATTGGACCAAGACAGGACTGAATTATAATTGTATTAGATTAGGCCAAGGCAGGACTGAAATATAATTGAATTAAAATGGGCCAAGACAGGACTGAATTATAATTGAATTACATTGGGCCAAGACAAGACTGAATTATAATTGTATTAGATTGGGCCAAGACAGGACTGAATTATAATTGTATTAGATTGGGCCAAGAAAGGACTGAATTATAATTGTATTACAATGGGCCAAGACAGGACTGAATTATAATTGTATTAGATTGGGTCAAGCCGGGACTGAATTATAATTGTATTAGATTGGGCCAAGACCGGACTGAATTATAATTGTATTAGATTGGGCCAAGACAGGACTGAATTATAATTGTATTAGATTGGGCCAAGACAGGAGTGAATTATAATTGTTTTACAGTGGCTAAAGACAGGACTGAATTATAATAATTTTACATTGGGCCAAGACAGGACTGAATTATACTTGTTTTACATTGGGCCAAGACAGGACGGAATTATAATAATTTTACATTGGGCCAAGATAGGACTGAATTATAATTGTATTACATTGGGCCAAGACAGGACTGAATTATAATTGTATTAGATTGGGCAAAGACAGGACTGAATTATAATTGTATTACATTGGGCCAAGACAGGACTAAATTATAATTGTATTAGATTGGGCCAAGACAGGACTAAATCATTATATTTTAGATTGGGCCAAGACAGGACTGAATTATAATTGTATTAGATTGGGCCAAGACAGGACTGAATTATAATTGTATTAGATTGGGCCAAGACAGGACTGAATTATAATTGTATTAGATTGGGCCAAGAAAGGACTGAATTATAATTGTATTACAATGGGCCAAGACAGGACTGAATTATAATTGTATTAGATTGGGTCAAGCCGGGACTGAATTATAATTGTATTAGATTGGGCCAAGACCGGACTGAATTATAATTGTATTAGATTGGGCCAAGACAGGACTGAATTATAATTGTATTAGATTGGGCCAAGACAAGACTGAATTATAATTGTATTACATTGGACCAAGACAGGACTGAATTATAATTGTATTAGATTAGGCCAAGGCAGGACTGAAATATAATTGAATTAAAATGGGCCAAGACAGGACTGAATTATAATTGAATTACATTGGGCCAAGACTGGACTGAATTATAATTTAATTAGATTGGGCCAAGACAGGACTGAATTATAATTGTATTAGATTGGGCCAAGACAGGACTGAATTATAATTGTATTAGATTGGGCCAAGACAGGACTGAACTATAATTGTATTACATTGGGCCAAGACAGGACCAAATTATAATTGTATTAGATTGGGCCAAGACAGGAGTGAATTATAATTGTTTTACATTGGCTCAAGACAGGACTGAATTATAATAATTTTACATTGGGCCAAGACAGGACTGAATTATACTTGTTTTACATTGGGCCAAGACAGGACGGAATTATAATAATTTTACATTGGGCCAAGACAGGACTGAATTATAATTGTATTACATTGGGCCAAGACAGGACTGAATTATAATTGTATTAGATTGGGCAAAGAAAGGACTGAATTATAATTGTATTACATTGGGCCAAGACAGGACTAAATTATAATTGTATTAGATTGGGCCAAGACAGGACTAAATCATTATATATTAGATTGGGCCAAGACAGGACTGAATTATAATTGTATTAGATTGGGCCAAGACAAGACTGAATTATAATTGTATTAGATTGGGCCAAGACAGGACTGAATTATAATTGTATTAGATTGGGCCAAGAAAGGACTGAATTATAATTGTATTACAATGGGCCAAGACAGGACTGAATTATAATTGTATTAGATTGGGTCAAGCCGGGACTGAATTATAATTGTATTAGATTGGGCCAAGACCGGACTGAATTATAATTGTATTAGATTGGGCCAAGACAGGACTGAATTATAATTGTATTAGATTGGGCCAAGACAAGACTGAATTATAATTGTATTACATTGGACCAAGACAGGACTGAATTATAATTGTATTAGATTAGGCCAAGGCAGGACTGAAATATAATTGAATTAAAATGGGCCAAGACAGGACTGAATTATAATTGAATTACATTGGGCCAAGACTGGACTGAATTATAATTTAATTAGATTGGGCCAAGACAGGACTGAATTATAATTGTATTAGATTGGGCCAAGACAGGACTGAATTATAATTGTATTAGATGGTGCCAAGACATGACTGAATTATAATAATTTTACATTGGGCCAAGACAGGACTGAATTATAATTGTATTACATTGGGCCAAGACAGGACTGAATTATAATTGTATTAGATTGGGCAAAGACAGGACTGAATTATAATTTAATTAGATTGGGCCAAGACAGGACTGATCTATAATTGTATTAGATTGGGCCAAGACAGGACTGAATTATAATTGTATTAGATTGGGCCAAGACAGGACTGAACTATAATTGTATTACATTGGGCCAAGACAGGACTCAATTATAATTGTATTAGATTGGGCCAAGACAGGAGTGAATTATAATTGTTTTACATTGGCTCAAGACAGGACTGAATTATAATAATTTTACATTGGGCCAAGACAGGACTGAATTATACTTGTTTTACATTGGGCCAAGACTGGACTGAATTATAATTGTATTAGATTGGGCCAAGACAGGAGTGAATTATAATTGTTTTACATTGGCTCAAGACAGGACTGAATTATAATAATTTTACATTGGGCCAAGACAGGACTGAATTATACTTGTTTTACATTGGGCCAAGACAGGACGGAATTATAATAATTTTACATTGGGCCAAGACAGGACTGAATTATAATTGTATTACATTGGGCCAAGACAGGACTGAATTATAATTGTATTAGATTGGGCAAAGAAAGGACTGAATTATAATTGTATTACATTGGGCCAAGACAGGACTAAATTATAATTGTATTAGATTGGGCCAAGACAGGACTGAACTATAATTGTATTACATTGGGCCAAGACAGGACCAAATTATAATTGTATTAGATTGGGCCAAGACAGGAGTGAATTATAATTGTTTTACATTGGCTCAAGACAGGACTGAATTATAATAATTTTACATTGGGCCAAGACAGGACTGAATTATACTTGTTTTACATTGGGCCAAGACAGGACGGAATTATAATAATTTTACATTGGGCCAAGACAGGACTGAATTATAATTGTATTACATTGGGCCAAGACAGGACTGAATTATAATTGTATTAGATTGGGCAAAGAAAGGACTGAATTATAATTGTATTACATTGGGCCAAGAAAGGACTAAATTATAATTGTATTAGATTGGGCCAAGACAGGACTAAATCATTATATATTAGATTGGGCCAAGACAGGACTGAATTATAATTGTATTAGATTGGGCCAAGACAAGACTGAATTATAATTGTATTAGATTGGGCCAAGACAGGACTGAATTATAATTGTATTAGATTGGGCCAAGAAAGGACTGAATTATAATTGTATTACAATGGGCCAAGACAGGACTGAATTATAATTGTATTAGATTGGGTCAAGCCGGGACTGAATTATAATTGTATTAGATTGGGCCAAGACCGGACTGAATTATAATTGTATTAGATTGGGCCAAGACAGGACTGAATTATAATTGTATTAGATTGGGCCAAGACAAGACTGAATTATAATTGTATTACATTGGACCAAGACAGGACTGAATTATAATTGTATTAGATTAGGCCAAGGCAGGACTGAAATATAATTGAATTAAAATGGGCCAAGACAGGACTGAATTATAATTGAATTACATTGGGCCAAGACTGGACTGAATTATAATTTAATTAGATTGGGCCAAGACAGGACTGAATTATAATTGTATTAGATTGGGCCAAGACAGGACTGAATTATAATTGTATTAGATTAATTGTATTAGATTGGGCCAAGACAGGAGTGAATTATAATTGTTTTACATTGGCTCAAGACAGGACTGAATTATAATAATTTTACATTGGGCCAAGACAGGACTGAATTATACTTGTTTTACATTGGGCCAAGACTGGACTGAATTATAATTGTATTAGATTGGGCCAAGACAGGAGTGAATTATAATTGTTTTACATTGGCTAAAGACAGGACTGAATTATAATAATTTTACATTGGGCCAAGACAGGACTGAATTATACTTGTTTTACATTGGGCCAAGACAGGACGGAATTATAATAATTTTACATTGGGCCAAGACAGGACTGAATTATAATTGTATTACATTGGGCCAAGACAGGACTGAATTATAATTGTATTAGATTGGGCAAAGAAAGGACTGAATTATAATTGTATTACATTGGGCCAAGACAGGACTAAATTATAATTGTATTAGATTGGGCCAAGACAGGACTAAATCATTATATATTAGATTGGGCCAAGACAGGACTGAATTATAATTGTATTAGATTGGGCCAAGACAAGACTGAATTATAATTGTATTAGATTGGGCCAAGACAGGACTGAATTATAATTGTATTAGATTGGGCCAAGAAAGGACTGAATTATAATTGTATTACAATGGGCCAAGACAGGACTGAATTATAATTGTATTAGATTGGGTCAAGCCGGGACTGAATTATAATTGTATTAGATTGGGCCAAGACCGGACTGAATTATAATTGTATTAGATTGGGCCAAGACAGGACTGAATTATAATTGTATTAGATTGGGCCAAGACAAGACTGAATTATAAGTGTATTACATTGGACCAAGACAGGACTGAATTATAATTGTATTAGATTAGGCCAAGGCAGGACTGAAATATAATTGAATTAAAATGGGCCAAGACAGGACTGAATTATAATTGAATTACATTGGGCCAAGACTGGACTGAATTATAATTGTATTAGATTGGGCCAAGACAGGACTGAATTATAATTGTATTAGATTGGGCCAAGACAGGACTGAATTATAATTGTATTAGATGGTGCCAAGACATGACTGAATTATAATAATTTTACATTGGGCCAAGACAGGACTGAATTATAATTGTATTACATTGGGCCAAGACAGGACTGAATTATAATTGTATTAGATTGGGCAAAGACAGGACTGAATTATAATTTAATTACATTGGGCCAAGACAGGACTGATCTATAATTGTATTAGATTGGGCCAAGACAGGACTGAATTATAATTGTATTAGATTGGGCCAAGACAGGACTGAACTATAATTGTATTACATTGGGCCAAGACAGGACTCAATTATAATTGTATTAGATTGGGCCAAGACAGGAGTGAATTATAATTGTTTTACATTGGCTCAAGACAGGACTGAATTATAATAATTTTACATTGGGCCAAGACAGGACTGAATTATACTTGTTTTACATTGGGCCAAGACAGGACGGAATTATAATAATTTTACATTGGGCCAAGACAGGACTGAATTATAATTGTATTAAATTGGGCCAAGACAGGACTGAATTATAATTGTATTAGATTGGGCAAAGACAGGACTGAATTATAATTGTATTACATTGGGCCAAGACAGGACTAAATTATAATTGTATTAGATTGGGCCAAGACAGGACTAAATCATTATATTTTAGATTGGGCCAAGACAGGACTGAATTATAATTGTATTAGATTGGGCCAAGACAGGACTGAATTATAATTGTATTAGATTGGGCCAAGACAGGACTGAATTATAATTGTATTAGATTGGGCCAAGACAGGACTGAATTATAATTGTATTAGATTGGGCCAAGACTGGAGTGAATTATAATTGTTTTACATTGGCTCAAGACAGGACTGAATTATAATAATTTTACATTGGGCCAAGACAGGACTGAATTATACTTGTTTTACATTGGGCCAAGACAGGACGGAATTATAATAATTTTACATTGGGACAAGACAGGACTGAATTATAATTGTATTACATTGGGCCAAGACAGGACTGAATTATAATTGTATTAGATTGGACAAAGAAAGAACTGAATTATAATTGTATTACATTGGGCCAAGACAGGACTAAATTATAATTGTATTAGATTGGGCCAAGACAGGACTAAATCATTATATATTAGATTGGGCCAAGACAGGACTGAATTATAATTGTATTAGATTGGGCCAAGACAGGACTGAATTATAATTGTATTAGATTGGGCCAAGACAGGACTGAATTATAATTGTATTAGATTGGGCCAAGAAAGGACTGAATTATAATTGTATTACAATGGGCCAAGACAGGACTGAATTATAATTGTATTAGATTGGGTCAAGCCGGGACTGAATTATAATTGTATTAGATTGGGCCAAGACCGGACTGAATTATAATTGTATTAGATTGGGCCAAGACAGGACTGAATTATAATTGTATTAGATTGGGCCAAGACAAGACTGAATTATAATTGTATTACATTGGACCAAGACAGGACTGAATTATAATTGTATTAGATTAGGCCAAGGCAGGACTGAAATATAATTGAATTAAAATGGGCCAAGACAGGACTGAATTATAATTGAATTACATTGGGCCAAGACTGGACTGAATTATAATTTAATTAGATTGGGCCAAGACAGGACTGAATTATAATTGTATTAGATTGGGCCAAGACAGGACTGAATTATAATTGTATTAGATTGGGCCAAGACAGGACTGAACTATAATTGTATTACATTGGGCCAAGACAGGACCAAATTATAATTGTATTAGATTGGGCCAAGACAGGAGTGAATTATAATTGTTTTACATTGGCTCAAGACAGGACTGAATTATAATAATTTTACATTGGGCCAAGACAGGACTGAATTATACTTGTTTTACATTGGGCCAAGACAGGACGGAATTATAATAATTTTACATTGGGCCAAGACAGGACTGAATTATAATTGTATTACATTGGGCCAAGACAGGACTGAATTATAATTGTATTAGATTGGGCAAAGAAAGGACTGAATTATAATTGTATTACATTGGGCCAAGACAGGACTAAATTATAATTGTATTAGATTGGGCCAAGACAGGACTAAATCATTATATATTAGATTGGGCCAAGACAGGACTGAATTATAATTGTATTAGATTGGGCCAAGACAAGACTGAATTATAATTGTATTAGATTGGGCCAAGACAGGACTGAATTATAATTGTATTAGATTGGGCCAAGAAAGGACTGAATTGTAATTGTATTACAATGGGCCAAGACAGGACTGAATTATAATTGTATTAGATTGGGTCAAGCCGGGACTGAATTATAATTGTATTAGATTGGGCCAAGACCGGACTGAATTATAATTGTATTAGATTGGGCCAAGACAGGACTGAATTATAATTGTATTAGATTGGGCCAAGACAAGACTGAATTATAATTGTATTACATGGACCAAGACAGGACTGAATTATAATTGTATTAGATTAGGCCAAGGCAGGACTGAAATATAATTGAATTAAAATGGGCCAAGACAGGACTGAATTATAATTGAATTACATTGGGCCAAGACTGGACTGAATTATAATTTAATTAGATTGGGCCAAGACAGGACTGAATTATAATTGTATTAGATTGGGCCAAGACAGGACTGAATTATAATTGTATTAGATGGTGCCAAGACATGACTGAATTATAATAATTTTACATTGGGCCAAGACAGGACTGAATTATAATTGTATTACATTGGGCCAAGACAGGACTGAATTATAATTGTATTAGATTGGGCAAAGACAGGACTGAATTATAATTTAATTAGATTGGGCCAAGACAGGACTGATCTATAATTGTATTAGATTGGGCCAAGACAGGACTGAATTATAATTGTATTAGATTGGGCCAAGACAGGACTGAACTATAATTGTATTACATTGGGCCAAGACAGGACTCAATTATAATTGTATTAGATTGGGCCAAGACAGGAGTGAATTATAATTGTTTTACATTGGCTCAAGACAGGACTGAATTATAATAATTTTACATTGGGCCAAGACAGGACTGAATTATACTTGTTTTACATTGGGCCAAGACTGGACTGAATTATAATTGTATTAGATTGGGCCAAGACAGGAGTGAATTATAATTGTTTTACATTGGCTCAAGACAGGACTGAATTATAATAATTTTACATTGGGCCAAGACAGGACTGAATTATACTTGTTTTACATTGGGCCAAGACAGGACGGAATTATAATAATTTTACATTGGGCCAAGACAGGACTGAATTATAATTGTATTACATTGGGCCAAGACAGGACTGAATTATAATTGTATTAGATTGGGCAAAGAAAGGACTGAATTATAATTGTATTACATTGGGCCAAGACAGGACTAAATTATAATTGTATTAGATTGGGCCAAGACAGGACTGAACTATAATTGTATTACATTGGGCCAAGACAGGACCAAATTATAATTGTATTAGATTGGGCCAAGACAGGAGTGAATTATAATTGTTTTACATTGGCTCAAGACAGGACTGAATTATAATAATTTTACATTGGGCCAAGACAGGACTGAATTATACTTGTTTTACATTGGGCCAAGACAGGACGGAATTATAATAATTTTACATTGGGCCAAGACAGGACTGAATTATAATTGTATTACATTGGGCCAAGACAGGACTGAATTATAATTGTATTAGATTGGGCAAAGAAAGGACTGAATTATAATTGTATTACATTGGGCCAAGAAAGGACTAAATTATAATTGTATTAGATTGGGCCAAGACAGGACTAAATCATTATATATTAGATTGGGCCAAGACAGGACTGAATTATAATTGTATTAGATTGGGCCAAGACAAGACTGAATTATAATTGTATTAGATTGGGCCAAGACAGGACTGAATTATAATTGTATTAGATTGGGCCAAGAAAGGACTGAATTATAATTGTATTACAATGGGCCAAGACAGGACTGAATTATAATTGTATTAGATTGGGTCAAGCCGGGACTGAATTATAATTGTATTAGATTGGGCCAAGACCGGACTGAATTATAATTGTATTAGATTGGGCCAAGACAGGACTGAATTATAATTGTATTAGATTGGGCCAAGACAAGACTGAATTATAATTGTATTACATTGGACCAAGACAGGACTGAATTATAATTGTATTAGATTAGGCCAAGGCAGGACTGAAATATAATTGAATTAAAATGGGCCAAGACAGGACTGAATTATAATTGAATTACATTGGGCCAAGACTGGACTGAATTATAATTTAATTAGATTGGGCCAAGACAGGACTGAATTATAATTGTATTAGATTGGGCCAAGACAGGACTGAATTATAATTGTATTAGATGGTGCCAAGACATGACTGAATTATAATAATTTTACATTGGGCCAAGACAGGACTGAATTATAATTGTATTACATTGGGCCAAGACAGGACTGAATTATAATTGTATTAGATTGGGCAAAGACAGGACTGAATTATAATTTAATTAGATTGGGCCAAGACAGGACTGATCTATAATTGTATTAGATTGGGCCAAGACAGGACTGAATTATAATTGTATTAGATTGGGCCAAGACAGGACTGAACTATAATTGTATTACATTGGGCCAAGACAGGACTCAATTATAATTGTATTAGATTGGGCCAAGACAGGAGTGAATTATAATTGTTTTACATTGGCTCAAGACAGGACTGAATTATAATAATTTTACATTGGGCCAAGACAGGACTGAATTATACTTGTTTTACATTGGGCCAAGACTGGACTGAATTATAATTGTATTAGATTGGGCCAAGACAGGAGTGAATTATAATTGTTTTACATTGGCTCAAGACAGGACTGAATTATAATAATTTTACATTGGGCCAAGACAGGACTGAATTATACTTGTTTTACATTGGGCCAAGACAGGACGGAATTATAATAATTTTACATTGGGCCAAGACAGGACTGAATTATAATTGTATTACATTGGGCCAAGACAGGACTGAATTATAATTGTATTAGATTGGGCAAAGAAAGGACTGAATTATAATTGTATTACATTGGGCCAAGACAGGACTAAATTATAATTGTATTAGATTGGGCCAAGACAGGACTAAATCATTATATATTAGATTGGGCCAAGACAGGACTGAATTATAATTGTATTAGATTGGGCCAAGACAAGACTGAATTATAATTGTATTAGATTGGGCGAAGACAGGACTGAATTATAATTGTATTAGATTGGGCCAAGAAAGGACTGAATTATAATTGTATTACAATGGGCCAAGACAGGACTGAATTATAATTGTATTAGATTGGGTCAAGCCGGGACTGAATTATAATTGTATTAGATTGGGCCAAGACCGGACTGAATTATAATTGTATTAGATTGGGCCAAGACAGGACTGAATTATAATTGTATTAGATTTGGCCAAGACAAGACTGAATTATAATTGTATTACATTGGACCAAGACAGGACTGAATTATAATTGTATTAGATTAGGCCAAGGCAGGACTGAAATATAATTGAATTAAAATGGGCCAAGACAGGACTGAATTATAATTGAATTACATTGGGCCAAGACTGGACTGAATTATAATTGTATTAGATTGGGCCAAGACAGGACTGAATTATAATTGTATTAGATTGGGCCAAGACAGGACTGAATTATAATTGTATTAGATGGTGCCAAGACATGACTGAATTATAATAATTTTACATTGGGCCAAGACAGGACTGAATTATAATTGTATTACATTGGGCCAAGACAGGACTGAATTATAATTGTATTAGATTGGGCAAAGACAGGACTGAATTATAATTTAATTACATTGGGCCAAGACAGGACTGATCTATAATTGTATTAGATTGGGCCAAGACAGGACTGAATTATAATTGTATTAGATTGGGCCAAGACAGGACTGAACTATAATTGTATTACATTGGGCCAAGACAGGACTCAATTATAATTGTATTAGATTGGGCCAAGACAGGAGTGAATTATAATTGTTTTACATTGGCTCAAGACAGGACTGAATTATAATAATTTTACATTGGGCCAAGACAGGACTGAATTATACTTGTTTTACATTGGGCCAAGACAGGACGGAATTATAATAATTTTACATTGGGCCAAGACAGGACTGAATTATAATTGTATTAAATTGGGCCAAGACAGGACTGAATTATAATTGTATTAGATTGGGCAAAGACAGGACTGAATTATAATTGTATTACATTGGGCCAAGACAGGACTAAATTATAATTGTATTAGATTGGGCCAAGACAGGACTAAATCATTATATTTTAGATTGGGCAAAGACAGGACTGAATTATAATTGTATTAGATTGGGCCAAGACAGGACTGAATTATAATTGTATTAGATTGGGCCAAGACAGGACTGAATTATAATTGTATTAGATTGGGCCAAGACAGGACTGAATTATAATTGTATTAGATTGGGCCAAGACTGGACTGAATTATAATTTAATTAGATTGGGCCAAGACAGGACTGATCTATAATTGTATTAGATTGGGCCAAGACAGGACTGAATTATAATTGTATTAGATTGGGCCAAGACAGGACTGAATTATAATTGTATTAGATTGGATCAAGACAGGACTGAATTATAATTGTATTACATTGGACCAAGACAGGACTGAATTATAATTGTATTAGATTAGGCCAAGGCAGGACTGAAATATAATTGAATTAAAATGGGCCAAGACAGGACTGAATTATAATTGAATTACATTGGGCCAAGACTCGACTTATTTATAATTTAATTAGATTGGGCCAAGACAGGACTGATCTATAATTGTATTAGATTGGGCCAAGACAGGACTGAATTATAATTGTATTAGATTGGGCCAAGACAGGACTGAACTATAATTGTATTACATTGGGCCAAGACAGGACTCAATTATAATTGTATTAGATTGGGCCAAGACAGGAGTGAATTATAATTGTTTTACATTGGCTCAAGACAGGACTGAATTATAATAATTTTACATTGGGCCAAGACAGGACTGAATTATACTTGTTTTACATTGGGCCAAGACAGGACGGAATTATAATAATTTTACATTGGGACAAGACAGGACTGAATTATAATTGTATTACATTGGGCCAAGACAGGACTGAATTATAATTGTATTAGATTGGACAAAGAAAGAACTGAATTATAATTGTATTACATTGGGCCAAGACAGGACTAAATTATAATTGTATTAGATTGGGCCAAGACAGGACTAAATCATTATATATTAGATTGGGCCAAGACAGGACTGAATTATAATTGTATTAGATTGGGCCAAGACAAGACTGAATTATAATTGTATTAGATTGGGCCAAGACAGGACTGAATTATAATTGTATTAGATTGGGCCAAGAAAGGACTGAATTATAATGGTATTACAATGGGCCAAGACAGGACTGAATTATAATTGTATTAGATTGGGTCAAGCCGGGACTGAATTATAATTGTATTAGATTGGGCCAAGACCGGACTGAATTATAATTGTATTAGATTGGGCCAAGACAGGACTGAATTATAATTGTATTAGATTGGGCCAAGACAAGACTGAATTATAATTGTATTAGATTGGGCCAAGACAGGACTGAATTATAATTGTATTAGATGGGGCCAAGACATGACTGAATTATAATAGTTTTACATTGGGCCAAGACAGGACTGAATTATAATTGTATTACATTGGGCCAAGACAGTACTGAATTATAATTGTATTAGATTGGGCAAAGACAGGACTGAATTATAATTGTATTACATTGGGCCAAGACAGGACTAAATTATAATTGTATTAGATTGGGCCAAGACAGGACTGAATTATAATTGTATTAGATTGGGCCAAGACAAGACTGAATTATAATTGTATTAGATTGGGCCAAGAAGGACTGAATTATAATTGTATTACAATGGGCCAAGACAGGACTGAATTATAATTGTATTAGATTGGGTCAAGCCGGGACTGAATTATAATTGAATTACATTGGGCCAAGACTGGACTGAATTATAATTTAATTAGATTGGGCCAAGACAGGACTGAATTATAATTGTATTAGATGGGGCCAAGACATGACTGAATTATAATAATTTTACATTGGGCCAAGACAGGACTGAATTATAATTGTATTACATTGGGCCAAGACATGACTGAATTATAATTGTATTAGATTGGGCAAAGACAGGACTGAATTATAATTGTATTACATTGGGCCAAGACAGGACTAAATTATAATTGTATTAGATTGGGCCAAGACAGGACTAAATCATTTTATATTAGATTGGGCCAAGACAGGACTGAATTATAATTGTATTAGATTGGGCCAAGACAAGACTGAATTATAATTGTATTAGATTGGGCCAAGACAGGACTGAATTATAATTGTATTAGATTGGGCCAAGAAAGGACTGAATTATAATTGTATTAGATTGGGCCAAGACCGGACTGAATTATAATTGTATTAGATTGGGCCAAGACAGAACTGAATTATAATTGTATTAGATTGGGCCAAGACAGGACTGAATTATAATTGTATTACATTGGACCAAGACAGGACTGAATTATAATTGTATTAGATTAGGCCAAGGCAGGACTGAAATATAATTGAATTAAAATGGGCCAAGACAGGACTGAATTATAATTGAATTACATTGGGCCAAGACTGGACTGAATTATAATTTAATTAGATTGGGCCAAGACAGGACTGAATTATAATTGTATTAGATTGGGCCAAGACAGGACTGAATTATAATTGTATTAGATGGGGCCAAGACATGACTGAATTATAATTGTCTTACAATTGGTCAAGACAGGACTGAATTATATTTGTATTATATTGGGCCAAGACAGGACTGAATTATAATTGTATTACATTGGGCCAAGACAGGACTGAATTATAATTGTATTACATTGGGCCAAGACAGGACTGACTTATAATTGTATTACATTGGGCCAAGACAGGACTAAATTATAATTGTATTAGATTGGGCCAAGACAGGACTGAATTATATTTGTATTACATTGTGCCAAGACAGGACTGAATTATAATTGTATTAGATTGGGCCAAGGCAGGAGTGAAATATAATTGTATTAAAATGGGACAGGACAGGACTGAATTATAATTGTATTACATTGGGCCAAGACGGGACTGAATTAAAATTGTATTACATTGGGCCAAGACAGGACTGAATTATAATTGTATTAGATTAGGCCAAGGCAGGACTGAAATATAATTGAATTAAAATGGGCCAAGACAGGACTGAATTATAATTGAATTACATTGGGCCAAGACAGTACTGAATTATAATTGTATTAGATTGGGCAAAGACAGGACTGAATTATAATTGTATTACATTGGGCCAAGACAGGACTAAATTATAATTGTATTAGATTGGGCCAAGACAGGACTGAATTATAATTGTATTAGATTGGGCCAAGACAAGACTGAATTATAATTGTATTAGATTGGGCCAAGAAGGACTGAATTATAATTGTATTACAATGGGCCAAGACAGGACTGAATTATAATTGTATTAGATTGGGTCAAGCCGGGACTGAATTATAATTGTATTAGATTGGGCCAAGACTGGACTGAATTATAATTGTATTAGATTGGGCCAAGACAGGACTGAATTATAATTGTATTAGATTGGGCCAAGACAAGACTGAATTATAATTGTATTACATTGGACCAAGACAGGACTGAATTATAATTGTATTAGATTAGGCCAAGGCAGGACTGAAATATAATTGAATTAAAATGGGCCAAGACAGGACTGAATTATAATTGAATTACATTGGGCCAAGACTGGACTGAATTATAATTTAATTAGATTGGGCCAAGACAGGACTGAATTATAATTGTATTAGATTGGGCCAAGACAGGACTGAATTATAATTGTATTAGATGGGGCCAAGACATGACTGAATTATAATAATTTTACATTGGGCCAAGACAGGACTGAATTATAATTGTATTACATTGGGCCAAGACAGGACTGAATTATAATTGTATTAGATTGGGCAAAGACAGGACTGAATTATAATTGTATTACATTGGGCCAAGACAGGACTAAATTATAATTGTATTAGATTGGGCCAAGACAGGACTAAATCATTTTATATTAGATTGGGCCAAGACAGGACTGAATTATAATTGTATTAGATTGGGCCAAGACAAGACTGAATTATAATTGTATTAGATTGGGCCAAGACAGGACTGAATTATAATTGTATTAGATTGGGCCAAGAAAGGACTGAATTATAATTGTATTAGATTGGGCCAAGACCGGACTGAATTATAATTGTATTAGATTGGGCCAAGACAGAACTGAATTATAATTGTATTAGATTGGGCCAAGACAGGACTGAATTATAATTGTATTACATTGGACCATGACAGGACTGAATTATAATTGTATTAGATTAGGCCAAGGCAGGACTGAAATATAATTGAATTAAAATGGGCCAAGACAGGAGTGAATTATAATTGAATTACATTGGGCCAAGACTGGACTGAATTATAATTTAATTAGATTGGGCCAAGACAGGACTGAATTATAATTGTATTAGATTGGGCCAAGACAGGACTGAATTATAATTGTATTAGATGGGGCCAAGACATGACTGTTTTATAATTGTCTTACAATTGGTCAAGACAGGACTGAATTTATATTGGTATTATATTGGGCCAAGACAGGACTGAATTATAATTGTATTACATTGGGCCAAGACAGGACTGAATTATAATTGTATTACATTGGGCCAAGACAGGACTGACTTATAATTGTATTACATTGGGCCAAGACAGGACTAAATTATAATTGTATTAGATTGGGCCAAGACAGGACTGAATTATATTTGTATTACATTGTGCCAAGACAGGACTGAATTATAATTGTATTAGATTGGGCCAAGGCAGGAGTGAAATATAATTGTATTAAAATGGGACAGGACAGGACTGAATTATAATTGTATTACATTGGGCCAAGACGGGACTGAATTAAAATTGTATTACATTGGGCCAAGACAGGACTGAATTATAATTGTATTAGATTGGGCCAAGACAGGACTGAATTATAATTGTATTAGATTGGGCCAAGACAGGACTGACTTATAATTGTATTACAATGGGCCAAGACAGGACTGAATTATATTTGTATTATATTGGGCCAAGACAGGACTGAATTATAATTGTATAAGATTGGGCCAAGACAGAACTGAATTATACTTTTTTTTACATTGGGCCAAGACAGGACTGAATTACACTTGTATTACATTTGGCCAAGATGGGACTGAATTATATTTGTATTAGATTGGGCCAAGACAGGACTGAATTATAATTGTATTAGATTGGGCCAAGACAGGACTGAATTGTAATTGTATTAGATTGGGCCAAGACAGGACTGAATTATAATAATATTACATTGGGCCAAGACAGGACTGAATTATACTTGAGAATACAATAAATTGTAGAAATATCATAGAGACGATGTGTGTGTGTGTGTGTGTGTGTGGTGTGTGTGTGTGTGTGTGTGTGTGCGTGCGTGTGTGTGTGTGTGTGTGTTGTCCCTGTGGTAATGAGGTGAAGGAGCATGTCTTTGATCTCTTGTGCTGTAGGAGGCTCAGCCTGCCACACTGCAACTGTATCCCCAATGGCTACCCTGTTCCCTTATACAGTGCCCTTGGCCCTAGTCAAAGGTAGTGCGCTATAGAAGGGGAAATGGTGCCGTTGGGGAAGTAGAACCAACACCCAGTGTGTGAGAGAGAGATTTAACAACAGGAGACGTTGCGGTTAGACAGTGTGATTGACAGCTGACATTTCTAACTCAGTCTTGGACTTGCTTGTCAAGTGAATCCGTCTAACTACAGACCCATATGAAGTACTAGACCGATAGCCAAGCTATTCCCCCAACCAACCCGAAGTTTCCTCTTTTAACTCAGAACAACTTTAAAAACACAGTGTGACTGTGTACCAAATTTCACACTGTTCCCTTTATAGTGCACTACTTTTGACCATGGCCTACGAGGCTATAGTAGGGTTTTTC
>NW_027675314.1:2442500-2447500 GCF_965601325.2 Salmo salar | reverse complement strand
TCTCTCCTCTCTCTCCTCGCTCTGTCTTCTCTTTCGCTCTCTCTCTCTCTCTCTCGCTCACTCTCTCGCTCACTCAATTTAATTCAAAGGGCTTTACTCTCTCATTCAGTCTCTCTCTCTCTCTCCACAGCTGTATTCACTTCCTTCTGGCAAAAAAGGGACTTTATGAATAAATGATAGTGAATTGCTGAAGGTTCAGATACTAAATAATGAATTTCACCACCAAAAACACAACAAGTTCTCCAATCATAAAATACCACTCCCCTACCATATTGATTGTGCGTTGGAAAGCTAGATGCAGAGCATAGACTGCATCCTAGCAAGGTGTTTAAAGCACCATACGGTGTGTAAAAATACGCAGTACTTACTGACAAACTACTAGGAATTAGCACCGTGTGGAAAGATACCTGCCGGGGTACCGATGGCAGGCTGTAGTCTGTCTGATACTCTTTGCTCTGAGTGGAGAGAGAGAGAGAGGAGAGAGGAGAGGAAGTCCCAGAGAGGTGGAGGAGAGAGAGAGAGAGGAGAGACGTTTTTGGTGGAACTCTTCTTCTTCGTGGGAAATGTGAAGTAAGTGCAGTCATCTATTCTGACGAGGTGTGTGTGTGTGTGTGTGTGTGTGTGTGTGTGTGTGTGTGTGTGTGTGTGTGTGTGTGTGTGTGTGTGTGTGTGTGTGTGTGTGTGTGTGTGTGTGTGTGTGTGTGTGTGTGTGTGTGTGTGTGGGTGGGTGTGGGTGTGGGTGTGTGTGTGTTGATGCGTGCTGGCAGGAGAGAGAGGCAGTGTGGGGGGGGGGGGGGTGTTGGGGGTTATTCTGTGTGTCTGCGTCCCAAAAGACTCCCTATTCCCTATATAGTGGTATAGGGTGTCATTTCATCTATAGCACCCTGGTCTATATAGGGAATAGGGTGTCACTTCATCTACAGCCCCCTGGTCTATATAGGGAATCGGGTGTCATTCCATCTACAGCCCCCTGGTCTATATAGGGAATCGGGTGTCATTCCATCTACAGCCCCCTGGTCTATATAGGGAATAGGGTGTCATTTCATCTACAGCCCCCTGGTCTATATAGGGAATAGGGTGTAATTCCATCTACAGCCCCCTGGTCTATATAGGGAATAGGGTGTCATTCCATCTACAGCCCCCTGGTCTATATAGGGAATAGGGTGTCATTTCATCTACAGCCCCCTGGTCTTTATAGGGAATAGGGTGTAATTCCATCTACAGCCCCCTGGTCTATATAGGGAATAGGGTGTCATTCCATCTACAACCCCCTGGTCTATATAGGGAATAGCGTGTCATTCCATCTACAGCCCCTGGTCTATATAGGGAATAGGGTGTCATTCCATCTATAGCCCCCTGGTCTATATCGGGAATAGGGTGTCATTCCATCTATAGCCCCCTGGTCTATATAGGGAATAGGGTGTCATTCCATCTACAGCCCCTGGTTTATGTAGGGAATAGGGTGTAATTCCATCTACAGCCCCCTGGTCTATATAGGGAATAGGGTGTAATTCCATCTACAGCCCCCTGGTCTATATCGGGAATAGGGTGTCATTCCATCCATTCTGGGTCATTTCAACATGATGACTGCAGTAATGTGATGATTGGGTATGTGTCTGTGTGTGTGTGTGTGTGTGTGTGTGTGTGTGTGTGTGTGTGTGTGTGTGTGTGTGTGTGTGTGTGTGTGTGTGTGTGTGTGTGTGTGTGTGTGTGTGTGTGTGTGTGTGTGTGTGTGTGTGTGTGTATGTGTTCATATCCCATTTCCCCCTTGACTTGTCTTTAATTTACACACAACACACACATCGTCCTCATGGGTGGTAGGTCTAGAGGGTTCAGCGGGAGTGTTTCTATGTGTGGTTTCATGCAGTCAGGTCACCTGCGATTGAAGTCAGTATTCAACGTCCGTCCTTGTCTGAGGACGTCAGGAGAGGATGTGGAAACCGGACACTTGGGGAAACAGTGAGAGATGTTACCTTCAAGTAGGTTTCGGTTTTGTTAGGGTGTTAGAGACGGGGATGGGTTTGTTAGGGTGTTAGAGACGGGGATGGGTTTGTTAGGGTGTTAGAGATGGGGATGGGTTTGTTAGGGTGTTAGAGATGGGGATGGGTTTGTTAGGGTGTTAGAGATGGGGATGGGTTTGTTAGGGTGTTAGAGACGGGAATGGGTTTGTTAGGGTGTTAGAGATGGGGATGGGTTTGTTAGGGTGTTAGAGATGGGGATGGGTTTGTTAGGGTGTTAGAGATGGGGATGGGTTTGTTAGGGTGTTAGAGACGGGGATGGGTTTGTTAGGGTGTTAGAGATGGGGATGGGTTTGTTAGGGTGTTAGAGATGGGGATGGGTTTGTTAGGGTGTTAGAGACGGGAATGGGTTTGTTAGGGTGTTAGAGACGGGGATGGGTTTGTTAGGGTGTTAGAGACGGGGATGGGTTTGTTAGGGTGTTAGAGACGGGGATGGGTTTGTTAGGGTGTTAGAGACGGGGATGGGTTTGTTAGGGTGTTAGAGACGGGGATGGGTTTGTTAGGGTGTTAGAGACGGGGATGGGTTTGTTAGGGTGTTAGAGACGGGGATGGGTTTGTTAGGGTGTTAGAGATGGGGATGGGTTTGTTAGGGTGTTAGAGACGGGGATGGGTTTGTTAGGGTGTTAGAGATGGGGATGGGTTTGTTAGGGTGTTAGAGACGGGGATGGGTTTGTTAGGGTGTTAGAGACGGGGATAGGTTTGTTAGGGTGTTGGGTGTGTGTGTGTGTGTGTGTGTGTGTGTGTGTGTGTGTGTGTGTGTGTGTGTGTGTGTGTGTGTGTGTGTGTGTGTGTGTGTGTGTGTGTGTGTGTGTGTGTGTGTGTGCGTGTGTGTGTGTGTGTGTGTGATGCGGTGGAATTTCTACCTTGATGGAAAGTGAAGGAGAAAGGTGTTTCCTCTACAGGTTGTTCAGGATGATTTCCTAGTTACTCTGCATCAACTCTTCTGTTACGTCTTGTTTCTGCTCCAGTCAACAATCCCTTTCACTGTTCCTCTGTCTATTTAACATATAGTCATCAATTCACCATGTTACTCTGGAAATACTGCAAAAGATATTTTTGCAAAATATGATATTTCTGAATAATTCTCCCAACATTTTTTTTTATTATTATTATTGTTTATTATTATTCTTATTTATTGTTAATATTATTATGTATTATTATTAATTATTATTATTAATTATTATTTGTATTATTTGTTATTATTATTATTAATTATTATTAATATTATTATTTATTATTGTTATTATTAATAATAGTATATATTATTATTATTATTATTTATGATTCGTATTATGTATGATTATGATTATTTATTATTATTATTTATTATTATTATTATTATTATTATTTATGATTATGATTATTTATTATTATTATTATTATTAATTATTATTTCTATTTATTTATTATAAATTCTTGCTGGCATTTAACATTTATTTAGTCTCAGTATTACTATGCAAAAAAAAATAGTATCAAACTAATGCAAACAAACAAAAAATACCCCACATTAAACGTATAAATACAGTACATATTAAAAATAGAAAAATAAATAAGAATACAAAATAATTGTTTGTTTTTGATACTAATGAATATTTTTTCCAGTTAAAGGACATCCCTAAAGGACATGATTGCATGGTAAGACCTCGTTTGTTGTATTATTGTCATTCCAGACTCTAATATATAATTTAGTGAACGGCATGTGCCATTTTCTACTGTCTGGAACCAAGCAGTAATGAACAAAGTCATTGTGTCACGAACGATAAATAATTGATGTTTCAATGAATATGCAAATGTCTGTGTGTGTGTGTGTGTGTGTGTGTGTGTGTGTGTGTGTGTGTGTGTGTGTGTGTGTGTGTGTGTGTGTTTGAGTGTATGAAACCCATTGTGGTTCATTCATTCCCACTCCACAGTACTAAACAGTGGACCCGTGTGACTTCTACTAGCCAGTGAAGCACTGTAACAGTAATGTTCCTGGTATTTGGACCAGTTGGCTTGTTTGGGGATTTGTTGTTAGGATGTTTTATGTTTGGTGTAATTTGATTGGTCTTTGAAGTGCAGTTTAATGTGTTGGTTTATGTCCCTAGTAGTGTTTTGGTTCTATGGAAAAATATAAAGTTTTATGGTTTTAAACGGCTATTATTCTGGTAACAGATGCAGATTTTGAATGTGTTGTGATTCTGCACTGAGTCTGTAGTGTATACAGGCCTTAGCATGCGACACGTATGTATTTCAATACAACTATATACTGGTTAGAACGTTGGGCCAGTAACCGGAAGGTTGCTGGGTCGAATCCCCCGAGCTGACAAGGTAAAAAAATCTGTCGTTCTGCCGCTGAGGAAGGCAGTTAACCCACTGTTCCCCCGGGGCGCCGAAGACTTGGACGTCGATTAAGGCAGCCCCCCCCATATTTATAACCCTAACACTAATCCCATCTGTAACCTTAGTAAGCAGTTGCTTATGAACAGATAGTTTGTTGATAGTATTACCATCTGTAGACCACGTACAGATGGACTTTCCAGACGATCCAAATAAAGTGTGACCAAACCTTTCACAGCTGAACTTGTGCCGTCTGAACGACAGTTTGACGAAGGAGGACGTGGATGAGAGACGACAGGGGATTTCTACACTGCTTACATTTCTACTCTTTTACATTTCGTCCAAGGGCCCAAACAGCACCCTATCCCCTATATAGTGCACTACCTTTAACCCAGGTTTGCGTGAAAAGTAGTGCACTACATAGGGAATAAGGGATGCCATTCAGGATGGTAAACCTTAAACTTTACCACAATGCCTGTTAACGGAAGTTCAGGTTCTAGAGATTCAGAGATGTCAAATGGAAGTCTCCAATCACTCCCAGGACATGTTCTACTCTAGGTTTTCTTCAGCAACACCGTGAAAAGTGCTGCTTGCCTGGTAACAGTATATCGTCAGCAACACCATGAAAAGTGCTGCTTGCCTGGTAACAGTATATCATCAGCAACA
>NW_027675314.1:2420000-2437500 GCF_965601325.2 Salmo salar | reverse complement strand
ATTGAAGTCGAAGATGTTGGGAGGTTAAAATCGCCCAGTACGATGAGCGGTGAACCATCGTCGGGAAATGATCTTATCAAGGTGTGAAACTCATTGAGGAACTCTCCAAGGGCACCTGGTGGGAAAAAAAGATGACAACAATGTTAAGCTTGAGTGGACAAGTGACAAGTGGAATTCAAAGGACTACGGGTGAGAGAGGGAGAGAAAGAGAAAATCTCCACTGAGTAGCCCTGTGCCAACACTGCAACGACCAGATGCTCTCAGACATCGTCAGATGACGAGAGAGCAGCTGGAGTAGTAGTGTTCTCCGGGGCCAAAAGTCAGGGCCAAAAAAAGTCTAGGGACTGAAGGGCAATATAGGCTGAGATGAACTCAGCTTTATTGACAGAATATTGTCAGTTCCAAAGGCTGCCGGAGACCAGGAATTCCACATGGGTTGTGTGCGCAGGGTACACTAAATTAGAAGGGTTGTAACCACGGGGTGGGGAGCAGCTGTAAAACTCACAGGGAGAGGAGAGAACTGGGATAGAAGGCACACGTACTTGCCAAAGCTACAAAATAACAAAATGAGATCATCAGAAAAACTCTTAAGTAAGATATTCAAGTGAGAGAGTGGTGTGGAGCTTTCCTTTTCTTTCCTTCCTCAATTTACTCCATTTTGAATGCAGAGCCTTCAGAAAGTATTCATACCCCTTGACTTATTCCAACATTTTTCTGTGTTACAGCCTGAATTCCAAATAGATTACATTTATTTATGTCTCACCCATCTACCCATAATAACAACGTGAACAATTTGTTTTTAGACAAAATAGCAATTTTATTTTTAAAGGAAACACTGAAAAATTGAACATTATATTTATATGATTATTCAATACATGTTATTTGGCAGTGATTACAGCTGTGAGTCTTTCTGGGTAAGTCTCTAAGAGCCTTGCACACTTAGATTGTACAATATTCGCCCATGATTCTTTTCTAAATTCTTCAAGCTCTGTCAAATTGGTTGTTGATCCTTGCTTGCTTTGTCACATAAACCAAAAAATTAGGCAAACTATTAGAATTTTATCAACCAGGAAATGGCGGAGTGATTTCTGCGTATTGCACCTTTGACGATTACAAGCATACCCATTGTACTCAGTAATGTGTTGTATTGGATTTGCCCCATATGTAACACTTTGTATTCATGACAAAAAGTATATGGCTTTGACACATTTCTTGCAGTATTACTTTAGTGCCTTGTTGCAAACAGGATGTATGTTTTGGAATTTTTGTTATTCTGTACAGGCTTCCTTCTTTTCACTCTGTCAATTAGGTTAGTATTGTGGAGTAACTACAATGTTGTTGATCCATCCTCAGTTCTCTCCTATCACAGACATTAAACTCATGGTGAAATCCCTGAGCGGTTTCCTTCCTTTATGGAAACTATATCTTTGTAGTTACTGGGTGTATTGATACACCATCCAAAGTGTAATTAATAACTTCACCATGCTCAAAGGGATGATCAATGTCATTTACATTTTTTTTTTTTTACCCGTCTACCAATAGATGCCCTTCTTTGCGAGGTATTGGGAAACCTCCCTGGTCTTTGTGGTTGAATCTGTGTTCGAAATTCACTGCTCGACTGAGGGACCTTACAGATAAACTGATGAGGTCATCATTAGAAAATCATGTTAAACACTATTATTGCACAACTTATGAGACTTGTTAAGCAAATAATTACACGTGAACTTATTTAGGCTTGCCATAACAAAGGGGTTGAATACATATTGACACAAGACATTTCAGCATTTTTTTCTTAACTTGTAATTTTTTAAATAACATAATTCCACTTTGACATTATTGGGGTATTGTGTTTAGGTAAGTGCAAAAAAAAAATATTATAAAAAAATACACAATTTAATCCATTTTAAATTCAGGCTGTAACACAACAAAATGTGGAAAAAGTCAAGAAGCGTGAATACCATGTGATGGATCTGTAACTCCACAGAACAACTCGGCAGAACGTCTTTTGTTTCGCCCCGACAACACCGGCGCTTTACCCATCACACCTATGGGGTTCAGGAAGTGTAAGACGTACAATAGTCTGACTATTAGTGTGGGTTTACAGGCCGGACATTCTCTGTTCTCCCCTTTACAGGAGCAGCATCACAGACAAGAAGACACAGACCGATGAACGACTGCTATCAGATTACCTTCTAATTGAAACACACAACAGCAGCCATGACAACAGCCCATATCGGCTATCTCTGAAGTTGTTGACGATGACCATCGTTCTCATACCAAGTCAGGAGTTAGATGTAATACATGGTTTGGGGTTTAGGATTGGGCCAAGATTTTGGCCTAATTGTGCGGCCGACGTGAAAAGGCTAGCTTATTTAGCCGGTACGCTAGTAGCGTTCAATCGGTGAGAACTTGAAGTAGTTGTTTTCCATTTGCTCTGAATGCGGAGTGACAGGTGTCGATGTGTTCAGAGGGTTCCTGGTTGAAGCCCAGGTTGGGGGTCGAGGAGAGGGACGTAAGCAACACTGCTACACAGGATTCTGGGCCTCTGAGCGTCTCTCTCATGTCATCTGTTTGTCGACGGATGAACACAACGGAACGGGGAAAAAAACCAGCCATGCCACTCCTGTCCACCGCTCCGGGGCGCCAGGGTTCCAGGGTCAGGGGGAGAATCCCCTCGACTTCATCATCAATGGCACCCTATTCCCGATATAGTGCACTACTTTTGACCAGAGTAATATGGCACTATATAGAGAATAGGGTGCCGTTTGTGACGAATCCCCTGACTTCCTCTCCTTTTGACCCAGGCAGAACAAAGAGGCTCTGAAGAACAGAAACCCCTGCAGTTTACTCTCCTCCGTCGGTTAAATCAGTCATTACTCTCGCTTTTTCAGCCCCAGCTCAGCGCAGACAGCCTGTCAACACAATAGAGAGAGAGAGATAATACATCTAATACATCTATAATACATCTCTAAAAAGTAAAACCATCTAATACATGTAATACATCTATAATACATCTATAATACATCTAATACATCTAAAACATCTATAATACCTCTAATACATCTATAATACATCTATAAAACATCTAATACATCTAATACATCTATAATACATCTCTAATACATCTAATACATCGAATACATCTAATGCATCTATAATACATCTAATAAATCTATAATACATCTATAATACATATATAATACATCTAATACATCTATAATACATCTCTAATACATCTAATACATCTAATACATCTAATGCTTCTATAATATATCTATAATACATCTAATAAATCTATAATACATCTATAATACATCTATGTCTATAATACATCTAATACATCTATAATACATCTCTAATACATCTAATACATCTAATACATCTGATGCATCTATAATACATCTATAATACATCTAATAAATCTATAATACATCTATAATACATATATAATACATCTAATACATCTATAATACATCTCTAATACATCTAATACATCTAATACATCTAATGCATCTATAATACATCTATAATACATCTAATACATCTATAATACATCTATAATACATATATAATACATCGAATACATCTCTAATACATCTATAATACATATATAATCCATCTAATACATCTAATACATCTAAAACATCTATAATACATCTATAATACATCTAATACATCTAATGCATCTATAATACATCTCTAATACATCTCCAATACATCTAATATACATCTAATACATCTAATACACATATAATACATCTATAAAACATCTATAGTACATCTATAATACATCTATAATACATCTTTAACATCTATAATACATCTATAATACATCTAATACATCAATAATACATCTATACTACATCTCCAATACATCTATAATACATCTCTAATACATCTATAATACATCTCTAATACATCTATATACATCTATAAAACATCTCTAAGACATCTAATACATCTATAATACATCTATAATATACGTATAATACATGTATAATACATCTAATACATCTAATATACATCTATAATACATCTATAATAATCTATAAAACATCTCTAATACATCTAATACATCTATAATAGATCTAATATATCTATAATACATACATAATACATATTTAATACATCTAATACATCTCTAATACATCTGTGATACATCTATAATACATCTAATACATCTATAATACATCTAATACATCTAATACATGTAATAAATCTATAATACATCTAATACATCTATAATACATCTAATATATCTAATACATCTAATAACTCTATAATACATCTAATACATCTCTAATACATCTATAATACATCTAATATACATCTATAATACATCTATAAGGTCTATAATACATCTATATTACATCTATAATACATCTAATACACATCTATAATGCATCTATAAAGTCTATAATACATCTAATATACATCTATAATACATCTATAAGGTCTATAATACATCAATAATACATCTATAGGGTCTATAATACATCTCTAATACATCTCTATACAGCTATAATACATCTATAATACATCTATAATACATCTATAATACATCTAATATACATGTATAATGCATCTATAAGGTCTATAATACATCTATAATACATCTATAATACATCTATAAGGTCTATAATACATCTCTAATACATCAATAATATATCTATAATACATCTATAATACATCTATAATACATATATAATACATATATAATACATCTAATACATCTATAATACATCTCTAATACATCTATAATACATGTATAATACATCTATAATACATCTCTAATACATCTATAATACATCTATAATGCATCAATAATACATCTAATACCGCTATAATACATCTATAATACGTCTATAATACATCTAATACATCTATAACACATCTATAATACATCTATAAGGTCTCTAATACATCTGTAATACATCGAATACGTCTATAATACATCTATAAGTTATCTAATACATCTCTAATACATCTACAAAACATCTATAATACATAAAGTCTATAATACATCTCTAATATGGCCCTCGACTGTCCCTCGTCTGTCTCCTGTGTGTCCCTCTGATTGGCAGCATAAGTAAGGTGTCATTTCCACTCCGCTGATAAAAATATATTCCTCCACACATACATAAACCCGGACCACACACTGACACACACGCACGCACACACACACACACACACACACACACACACACACACACACACACACACACACACACACACACACACACACACGCGCACACACGCACACACGCACGCACGCACACACACACACACACACACACACACAGACACACACAAGCACGCACGCACGCAAACCACTACAGCGTCAAATTGATTGTGTATCTCCATCAGAGGGAGTGTTAACGTTAAAACCTTAAATATGTTGGTTTGACGGTCCGTGGCGTCGCTAACCGTGACATATCATTACCCATAGACTTGACCTCTCCTGACCCCGACGTTGTCCTCAGCGTGGTGCGGAGCAGTGCAGACACACGGTGGTGGAGACCGGTAGCGGCTCTCAAACAACTAAATGAACAGCGGTCGCCGCAGCCGTGTGGCGACGGACGCCTGAACGATTTGATGAAAAGTAAAACTAATCATCTAGTCATCATGGAGATCAAGCACACGGCGGGACCAATGATTAGGAAAAGCAATCTGATAAGCCTTGAAGAGACACCAGCCCAGATATAATCATTTATAGATTAAAAATGTCCCCTCCCTCCTCCTCCTCCCTCCTCCTCACCTCCTCTCTCTCCTCCTCTCCTCTCTCCTCCTCACCTCCTCTCTCTCCTCCTCCTCCTCTCTCTCTCCTCCTCTCCTCTCCTCTCCTCTCCTCTCCTCTCCTCTCCTCTCCTCTCCTCTCCTCTCCTCTCCTCTCCTCTCCTCCTGCTCCTCTTCTCCTCTCCTCCTCCTCCTGCTCTCCTTGTTCCCCTTCTCCTCCTCTTCTCCTCTCCTCTCCTCTTCCTCCTCCTCTTTTCCTTTTCTCCTCCTTCTCCTCCTCCTCTCCTCTCCTCTCCTCCTCCTCCTCCTCCTGCTCATCTTCTCCTCTCCTCCTCCTCCTGCTCCTCCTCATTCCCCTTCTCCTCCTCCTCTTCTCTCTCTTCCTCTCTTCCTCTGCTCCTCTCCTCCTCCTCCTCCTTCTCCTCCTCCTCTCCTCTCCTCCTCCTCCTCCTCCTGCCCCTCTTCTCCTCTCCTCCTCCTCCTGCTCCTCCTCATTCCCCTTCTCGTCCTCCTCCTCTTCTCTCCTCTCCTCCTCTCTTCCTTTCCTCTTCTCCTCTTCTCCTCCTCTCCTCATCCTCCTGCTCCTCCTCGTTCCCCTTCTCCTCCTTCTCCTCCTTCTCCTTTCCTCATCTCCTCCGCTTCCTACCATCCACTCTACCTACCTTTCCCTCGCTCTGCAAAGTTCAAGCTAGAAAGCGGAACACTAATTGTATTTAGTTATTTCTCTAGTATGGTGTGTCTTTAGATGGAGGAATATGGCAGTCTCTCTCCTCTTCTTCCTCCTCCTCCTCCTCCTCATCTCCTCCTCTCCCCTCCTTTAGTTGGAGGAGAATGGCAGTCTCTCTCCTCTTCCCCAAAACAAAGCAGTGTTTCCAGCACGTTAGTCAAAGGGGAAGACGACGTAACCTTGTCAAGATTAATTTCTATTATATTCCATTACTATCAAAAGACACAATATTCAAATTGTTCTTCTTCAATCCCCCCCATCCCCCGCCACCCCGACTCTCCCTCTCTCATTCCCATGACAGAATTACCTGACGATCATATAAAGCTTTTTATATTGTATCATTATATGTATTTTATATTATATCATTATATAGTACAAAATGCCCTCCGTCTCAACAAAGGATGTCTATTTGCATTTCTGATATATCTGTGTGTTCTTTAATCTAGGACGGTAACAGCCTTGTGTTTCACTAGAACAATATGGTCTGTAATTACAACAGCCAGACAGACAGCCAGACAGCCTGCCAGACAAAAAGCCAGCCAGCCTGGCAAACAGGACACTCAGTTAGATTGTCTTCCATTTGAAGCTGACACGTGAACTCATAGCAGAGGTCAAACCAATCTCTCTACTACAGTCTAGTCTCACTGCTGCCAATGATGAAATTATACTGCCGTTGAATGACAAAGTTCTGGAAACTACGGCAAGTAATCAGGGACAAATTAAGTAGTGAACAGAACGTTCCAACTGTCTGAAAACCCCCCCTTTTAAAACTTGAGTTCCGACCGTTGTCGGGACTCCCAGGAGTAACAGAATAATAAATAAAAAAAAGATGATTTACGATAACCGTGAAGACACTCAAGACTAAAACAATTATCTACAGATGCCCAGAGCTACTTAAGCAAATAAAGAGAAAAATAAATAGCTGCTATGTAATGTTTGATACGCCGAGAAACATAACGTAATAACACGCTGCTGTTTCCACAGAGTGGACTGGAATGAAATTACAGGTCCCAGGTGTCTCTGTAATGAAACGGCGGAGGAATGGGAATATGGACCCTAATGCAGTTTGTCATCATAAGGACATATTCAGATGCTTGTCCTAAACTTTACCTCAGCAATCAATGCAGGGATAGAACGAAACAAATAGTACCATCCATCCACGACAGGAGATCGTGGCTTTGTGATTCCGTTAGGACAGGACTGACAGGAACAAGCAAATACTAGATTAATAAAATGTTAGAAGGTTTTTTTATTCCTTCATAAAATGTTGTGAAATGGATAAAGATGGAGTGATATGTTTAAACAGATAGAAAATACTATGTTAATAAATCTTATTAATTTTCCACTTGGGACTAAACTAAATAAAGATACTACTTATAACTACTTTGGAAATTGTTGATTTATATAATCGGTCACTAAATTGTCAAAAAATAAATAAATCAAGGTAAAATCATCGCTGAGTGTTTTGACATGACGAACAGATGGACCAACCACAGTCCTTCAGACTGGACAGAATAGCAGACAGTGTTGACATCCCAAATAGCAGCCTATATAACAGACAGTGTTGACATCCCAAATAGCAGCCTATATAACAGACAGTGTTGACATCCCAAATAGCAGCCTATATAACAGACAGTGTTGACATCCCAAATAGCAGCCTATATAACAGACAGTGTTAACATCCCAAATAGCAGCCTATATAACAGACAGTGTGGACTTCCCAAATCGCAGCCTATATAACAGACAGTGTTGACATCCCAAATAGCAGCCTATATAACAGACAGTGTTGACATCCCAAATAGCAGCCTATATAACAGACAGTGTTTACATCCCAAATAGCAGCCTATATAACAGAGAGCGTTGACATCCCAAATAGCAGCTTACCTAACAGACAGTGTTGAGGTCCAGATCATTGGTTCCTCTACTGACAGACCAGACACCACCAGACTCCATGATGGTGAGGTCCAGATCATTGGTTCCTCAACTGACAGATCAGATACCACCAGACTCCATGATGGTGAGGTCCAGATCATTGTGTTACTCTACTGACAGACCAGACACCACCAGACTCCATGATGGTGAGGTCCAGATCATTGTGTTCCTCTACTGACAGAACAGACACCACCAGACTCCATGATGGTGAGGTCCAGATCATTGTGTTCCTCTACTGACAGACCAGACACCACCAGACTCCATGATGGTGAGGTCCAGATCATTGTGTTCTTCTACTGACAGACCAGACACCACCAGACTCCATGATGGTGAGGTCCAGATCATTGGTTCCTCTACTGACAGACCAGACACCACCAGACTCCATGATGGTGAGGTCCAGATCATTGTGTTCCTCTACTGACAGACCAGACACCACCAGACTCCATGATGGGGAGGTCCAGATCATTGGCTCCTCTACTGACAGATCAGATACCACCAGACTCCATGATGGTGAGGTCCAGATCACTGGTTCCTCTACTGACAGATCAGACACCACCAGACTCCATGATGGTGAGGTCCAGATCATTGTGTTCCTCTACTCACAGACCAGACACCAGCAGACTCCATGATGGTGAGGTCCAGATCATTGGTTCCTCTACTGACAGATCAGGCACAGCACCACCAGACTCCATGATGGCGAGGTCCAGATCATTGTGTTCCTCTACTGACAGACCAGACACCACCAGACTCCATGATGGTGAGGTCCAGATCATTGGTTCCTCTACTGACAGACCAGACACCACCGGACTCCATGATGGTGATATCCAGATCATTGGTTCCTCTACTGACAGACCAGACACCACCAGACTCCATGATGGTGAGGTCCAGATCATTGGTTCCTCTACTGACAGATCAGACACAGCACCACCAGACTCCATGATGGTGAGGTCCAGATCATTGTGTTCCTCTACTGACAGACCAGACACCACCAGACTCCATGATGGTGAGGTCCAGATCATTGTGTTCCTCTACTGACAGACCAGACACCACCAGACTCCATGATGGTGAGGTACAGATCATTGTGTTCCTCTACTGACAGACCAGACACCACCAGACTCCATGATGGTGAGGTCCAGATCATTGTGTTCCTCTACTGACAGACCAGACACCACCAGACTCCATGATGGTGAGGTACAGATCATTGTGTTCCTCTACTGACAGACCAGACACCACCAGACTCCATGATGGTGAGGTCCAGATCATTGTGTTCCTCTACTGACAGACCAGACACCAGCACCACCAGACTCCATGATGGTCAGGTCCAGATCATTGTGTTCCTCTACCAGACACAACCAGACTCCCTGATGTTGAGGTCCAGATGGACTATGTGAGATCCCACTGGGCAGAGAGAGACATGAAATACACCACCGCCACAATGGACTCTATAAAGACAGGTCTCTAGGGCTGGGGTATGACTCACCGGTCACACACACACACACACGGACACACACACACGAACACACACACGAACACACACACACACACACACTGGCTGGCATCGCATTACCACTCCAACTCACACAGAGGAGCACAGAAGAACAGCACAGCATAATACGTGTTATATTATTGTAATAAATAAAGAGCAATATTTTAATTCATTCGATTTCATTGTATTTTTTTGTTTTTCTCCCCTCATTCAACCTTTAACCTCCTGTCCATGTTCCAGTGATATAGTTATAGGCCTTCTCTATATTCAGTGCAGACCCATCCAATCCTGCCGTGTCTAATGCTTTTGTCGCCTCCCAACACTGGTTTACAGGGTCATTACCGGGTTAGAGCGATGCACCGGATAATCTGTGAATAATGTCACGGGGGGGGGGGGGGGGGGGAGATGGGGAGGGTGGGGGGGGGGGTCGTTGACTGGCTGCTGCTATGGCGTGGTTGAAGATGGGGGAGGGTGGGTTGGGTGGCGTGTTAGAAGAGCAGGGAGAGTACGGGTAGAGTTCTGGGGATGGGTGGGGTTGTGGAGAGTACGGGTAGATCTCTGAGGATGGGTGGGGTTGTGGAGAGTACGAGTAGAGTTCTGGGGATGGGTGGGGTTGTGGAGAGTACGGGTAGAGTTCTGGGGATGGGTGGGGTTGTGGAGAGTACGGGTACAGTTCTGGGGATGGGTGGAGTTGTGGAGAGTACGGGCAAAGATCTGGGGATGGGTGGGGTTGTGGAGAGTACGGGTAGTGATGGGTAGTGACTGCTGGTAGAGGTGAGGGTAGAGTTGGGACGGTAACAGTGGGTAGTGAGGGAGAAGGGTGGAGAGGGGCGGTAGTGACTGCTGGTAGAGGTGAGGGTAGAGTTGGGGACGGGAACAGTGGGTAGTGGTGGATGGAGGGTGGAGAGGGACGGTAGTGACTGCTGGTAGAGGTGAGGGTAGAGTTGGGACGGTAACAGTGGGTAGTGGTGGATGGAGGGTGGAGAGGGACGGTAGTGACTGCTGGTAGAGGTGAGGGTAGAGTTGGGACGGTAACAGTGGGTAGTGGTGGATGGAGGGTGGAGAGGGGCGGTAGTGACTGCTGGTAGAGGTGAGGGTAGAGTTGGGGACGGGAACAGTGGGTAGTGGTGGATGGAGGGTGGAGAGGGACGGTAGTGACTGCTGGTAGAGGTGAGGGTAGAGTTGGGACGGTAACAGTGGGTAGTGGTGGATGGAGGGTGGAGAGGGACGGTAGTGAGCGGCTGGCAGCTCATCTATATTTCATCCTCCACTCAGACAAATGAAACAGAAGCCACCGGAACAAGCAGACCTTGTGACACTTCAAAGAGATGCCCTATGGGTGGGTTCCTCTTGAAGCTGGGGCTGCAGCAGGGCGGAAGGGGTGGTGGAGGTACGACCCCTGAAACACTCCCAGCTGGGGGTTCCCCGTCCCCGGCGAGGGGCTCATTAACCCTTAAACAGGCCTGGCGAAGGGTGAGGGGGGCCAGGGGGAGAGGGGAGCGAGGAGTGCTTAGTACAGGTCCTAATTACTGTACCGCCTGCCTGCCTGCATCCGCCATCGCTGCTACGCAGGGGATAAGGGGGGCAAAGGCAGGGGGAGGAGGGGAGGAGGGGAGGCTAGGGGAAAGAGGAGGGGGAGGAGGGGGAGGCTAGGGAAAGAAGAGGGGGAGGAGGGGAGGAGGGGGAGGAGGGGGAGGCTAGGGGAAAGAGGAGGGGGAGGAGGGGGAGGCTAGGGAAAGAGGAGGGGGAGGAGGAGGAGGCTAGGGGAAAGAGGAGGGGGAGGAGGGGGAGGCTAGGGGAAAGAGGGGGGGAGGAGGGGGAGGCTAGGGAAAGAGGAGGGGGAGGAGGAGGGGGGGGAGGGGGAAGACAGGAGGCTAGGGGAAAGAGGAGGAAGAGGAGGGGAGGCTAGGGGAAAGAGAAGGGGGAGGAGGGGAGGCTAGGGGAAAGAGGAGGGGGAGGAGGGGGAGGCTAGGGGAAAGAGGAGGGGGAGGAGGGGGAGGAGGAGGGGAGGAGGGGGAGGAGGGGGAGGCTAGGTAAAGAGGAGGGGGAGGAGGGGGAGGCTAGGGGAAAGAGGAGGGGAGGAGGGGGAGGCTAGGGGAAAGAGGAGGGGGAGGAGGGGGAGGAGGGGGAGGCTAGGGGAAAGAGGAGGGGGAGGAGGGGGAGGCTAGGGGAAAGAGGAGGGGGAGGAGGGGGAGACTAGGGAAAGAGGAGGGGGAGGAGGGGGAGGCTAGGGGAACGAGGAGGGGGAGGAGGGGGAGGAGGGGGAGGCTAGGGGAAAGAGGAGGGGGAGGAGGGGAGGCTAGGGGAAAGAGGAGGGGGAGGAGGGGGAGGCTAGGGGAAAGAGTAGGGGGAGGAGGGGGAGGCTAGGGGAAGAGGAGGGGAGGAGGGGAGGAGGGGGAGACTAGGGGAAAGAGGAGGGGGAGGAGGGGGAGGCTAGGGGAAAAAGGAGGGGGAGGAGGTCTACGAGAAGGAAGGATAAAGAGTAAAGAGGAAACAAGGGGGAAGAGAGAAGAGGGAGAGGGCTGAGGAGAATGTGAGAAGAGAGGATTGGACAGGGACAGATAAAGAGGAGGCATATCTAATTCTAAATGCGGTAACCTGGTAAATTGAGATCAATTTACATAAAGGGGTTTGGTTTGCTCGATCTCTAATGATGTTAGTTAATGTCTTTACAAATGAATTGAGTTAATTAGGCACGCCCAGCGGAGTCTCTGTCAGCTGATTAACAGAATGAAACAAACAGGGTTGATTACCCAGGACTGGGCTGGACTGGACTGGGCTGGACTGGGCTGGGCTGGACTGGGCTGGGCTGGGCTGGACTGGGCTGGGCTGGACTGTACTGTACTGGGCTGGGCTGGACTGGGCTGGGCTGGGCTAGACTGGGCTGGACTGGGTGGGGCTGGGCTGGGCTGGGTTGAGCTGGGCTGGACTGGGCTGGACTGGGCTGGACTGGGCTGGATGGGGCTGGGCTAGGTTGAGCTGGGCTGGCCTGGGCTTGGTGGGGCTGGGCTGGACTGGGCTGGGTGGGGCTGGGCTAGGTTGAGCTGAGCTGGTCTGGGCTGGGCTTGGTGGGGCTGGGCTGGACTGGGCTGGGTTGAGCTGGGCTGGGCTGGGTGGGGCTGGGCTGGGTGTGGCTGGGTTGAGCTGGGCTGGGTGTGGCTGGGTTGAGCTGAGCTGGACTGGGCTGGGTGGGGCTGGTCTGGACTGGGTTGAGCTGGGCTAGACTGGGCTGGACTGGGCTGCGTTGAGCTGGGCTGGACTGGGCTGGACTAGGCTGGGTTGAGCTGGACTGGACTGGGCTGGACTGGGCTGGGTGGGGCTGGGCTGGACTGGGCTGGGTTGAGCTGGGCTGAACTGGGCTGGACTGGGTGGGGCTGGGCTGGGTGTGGCTGGGCTGGGCTGGGTGGGGCTGAGCTGGGTGGGGCTGGGCTGGGTGGGTCTGAGCTGGGTGGGGCTGGGCTGGGTGGGGCTGGGGCTATATGGGGCTGGGCTGGACTGGAATGGCTGGGCTGGGTGGGGCTGAGCTGGACTTGGCTGGGTGGGGCTGGGCTTGGCTGGACTTGACTGGCTGGGCTGGGTGGGGCTGGGGCTATATGGGGCTGGGCTGGACTGGGCTGGCTGGGCTGGATGGGGCTGGGCTGGACTTGGCTGGCTGGCTGGGCTGGGTGGGGCTGGGGCTGGATGGGGCTGGGCTGGACTGGGCTGGCTGGCTGGGTGGGGCTGGGCTGGACTTGGCTGGGTGGGGCTGGGGCTGAGCTGGGCTAAGAAGTGTTGGGACTAGCTCAATGGCCAAGATCATTCAGTAGATGGTTTGGGTTAGGGTTAGGGCTTGGATTAGGGCTTGGGTTAGGGTTAGGGCTTGGGTTAGGGCTTGGTTTAGGGCTAGGGTTAGGGCTTGGGTTAGGGCTTGGGTTAGGGTTAGGGCTTGGGTTAGGGCTTGGGTTAGGGCTTGGGTTAGGTTTAAGAGAAAATTGCCCTTCAGGAGCTTGGGTTAGGGCTTGGGTTAGGGTTAGGGCTTGGGTTATGGTTAGGGCTTGGGTTAGGGCTTGGGTTAGGGCTTGGGCTTGGGTTAGGGCTTGGGTTAGGGTTTATGGTTAGGGCTTGGGTTAGGGCTTGGTTTAGGGTTAGGGCTTGGGTTAGGGTTAGGGTTTGGGTTAGGGTTAGGGCTTGGGTTAGGGTTTGGGTTCCCTGTAGCTCAGTTGGTAGAGCATGGTGTTTGCAACACCAGGGTTGTGGGTTAGGGTTATGGGTTCGATTCCCACGGGGGGCCAGCACAGAAAAAAAATGTATGAAATTGTATGAAATGTATGCATTCACTACTGTAAGTCGCTCTGGGTAAGAGCATCTGCTAAATGACTCAAATGTAAATGTAAATGTAAAATGGGTTAGGGTTAGGGCTTGGGTTAGGGTTAGGGTTAGGGATAGGGCTTGGGATAGGGTTAGGGTTAGGGTTAGGGTTAGGGCTTGGGTTGGGTTAGGTATTAATGTGGTGGAGCACACCAAGAGAGACACACACACACACACACTCGGGAAGGCAGGAGAGAGAGAGAAGCTATGAGCGGCAGACTAAGACATGACTGTGGGCTTTGTTCCAAGCTGAATATCGCGCGGATAGACCGACATTTCAAGTCTGTCCATGCACTTAAGCCTGGTACTATTAAATGGAAGCGTGCTATGCAATCTTGCCGGCTTTCAGCCGAGAGACAGCGGCCCGGATCATGGACGTGTACGCAGCCTAACAACGATGTTGCACCGCGGCTGGAGCCCTGGGAGAACCCTGTGTATTTCCAGTGTGTGGGAAGTGATTTGTCCGTGGATCAGCAGCTGTTGGACGAGAGTGAGCAGGCGGTGGCGACTGCGCCGGTGCAGTCAACCAGTCAGATCGGTGGTGAACCACGCTCGGAACCGAGGGAGCAAGGCTGCGCGGAGGCGACTTCCACTGAGAGCGATGAAGGCGGCGGTGTGGATTCCGGAATTGAAGGTTGGAGAAATGTAATTTTGACTGAATATGAGCACATTGCTACGGGTAGAAACCCTTCAGTTAAACGAATTGACAATTGTCGCACCAGTCTATCCCGAGTACGGAAATTCCTCCGCTATATGTCAGAGGGCAAGGTCGATGAAGGACTGTGTTCTCTGGATAACTACAGACGAGCGTCTGAGTGGTACGGTCAATGTGAAGACCGTTGTTTGGCACCATCCACGTTAAAAATGTACCGATCCGATGTTCGAAGTTTCTTGAACTATCTCATTCAGTTCCGGCCAGAAGGTCTGCAGGCTAGAGCCAGTAAAATTCGAAAGTTGTTACTCTGCTTGGCAAAGATGGACAGGGATTCGCGGCAGAGCCAGGCAACACACAGGGCAAAATTCCGCAAACGCTGCAGGGACGAGGTGCTCAGCGCTGCGGAGTTAAGCCGATTTGTTGAGCAAAGCAATCAAGCTATTCCTTCGGTTCTCAGTAGGCTGGAGGTCCGACCCACCTGCGCTGATAGACGTAGGTTTGCGGCTCTCATGTCCAGCCGGTTGGCCATCTTTAATGGCACTCGACGATCCCCAGTCACCATCTTCAGTGAGAGGGAATTTACTGAAGTAACCCCGGAAAGTGGGGGTTATCAGATGTCTATTTCAAGCCACAAAACGAACTATAGCTTCGGTGAGTGCAGAATTGTTCTATCTGGGCAGGAATACACTTGCCTTAAACGATTCCATCAGATCAGGCCTAATCTGAGTGGAATCACCTCAGACACAACACTCTTCTTTTTCACGTCCTGCGGTCAACCGTACAGCAATATCTGTGAGTATGTGGGCCAGCTATTTGAAGAATTTGGCATTGGAAGTAAAGTCACCTTCGGTACAATTCGACGAAGCATTGCTACATTGAACTTTAATCAAGGCTCGGTTAAAGACCGGGGGACTGTGGCTGACCATATGTGTCATTCTCTGGAAACCCAGGCACGGTACTACCGGTTCCATAATTTGCCTCGTAACGCCAGCCGAGCGTGGACACTAATTGAGGGACAAATCAACCCATGATTCACTGATAAATAAAGACTATTTATTTGAAACTCACCCATGTCTTTGTGTGTGTCATTTGGTCTTGGGCCCGTAGTAGGGTGCTCTCAGGGTGGGTATGTAGGTCCCTATACCCTTTAAAAGTATTTAAAACCGTTTTTAAAAAATGGTCCTGGTAACCCAAAAACATAGTGCAATTTCTGAGAGGTGAAACATAGCCGATTTTCTGAGAAGTTTGGACTTAGCCATATTTCGGACATTTTTTAAAAACTTCCATAAATCAGCCAGGCCGGCCCCCATTGACTTGGGCCCGTAGTAGGGTGCTCTCAGGGTGGGTATGGAGGTCCCTATACCCTTTAAAACTATTTAAAACAGTTATAACATTTCACCCCTGGTAACCCCAAAACATAGTGCAATTTCTGAGAAGAAAAAACATAGTCATTTTTCAGAAGATTTTTTGAAAAGCTATATAATTCCCTCTTGCTGTATCTCATTGAGTTGGGCCCTTAGGATGGTGCTCTAAGGGTGGGTATGGAGGTCCCTATACCCTCTATAAGTATTTAAAACCGTTTTTCAAAAATGGTCCTGGTAACCCAAAAACATAGTGCAATTTCTGAGAAGAAAAACAGCCGATTTTCTGAGAATTTTGGACTAGTAGGGTGCTCTCAGGGTGGGTATGGAGGTCCCTATACCCTTTAAAAGTATTTAAAACCGTTTTTAAAATTTAGACCTGGTAACCCAGAATAAAACCAGGTGCACGTTTGGACTTAGTCTCTGAAGCGAAATGAAAAGTGGGCACTTAGTAACTTTTTTGACCAAAATCGGAAATTTTCAAATAATGATTAAAAATACTTCCTGAGGGGCTAGAGTTCCCAAATTTTGGCTCATACCCTCTCTCGTGATGGGTAACAATTAGCCCCTGTTTATAAAATTTCGCATGCATAGGAACAAATTTTTTTGGTCCCGGGAACTTTTTTTCGAAAACTTAAAACTCGATTTTCTATTATACATTTTTATGGAAAAACGGTTTAAATTATATGAAAATGTTCGTTTATATGTGCCCTTTCGTGCAAAAAAACCCCCATCCGGATTGGAGTTGTACATTTCCGGATTTTCATACGGGAGAACAGGGGGGGAAAAAATACTGTGTGAGTAACACAGTGGAGATCGTTAGTTTCAGTATTCCCGTCTTTACACAGTCATGCCCGTGTGGGGCAGACAGGTACCGGCGCGAAATCAGAAACCTGGTTTTTGACAACAAGACTTCCATGTCCTAGAAGCTCAGGGATAGTGGCAAACTACTAGTCCGATATAATAAATGTGAAACGGACAGTTCTGAGGGTTGCTTGTCCCTTGGAACCATGGTAGTTCGGTCCATATCCCTTCGGCGACCGATTGATGATTACTACTCAGGCCGAATAGGGAGAGCTTTATGGACACTTTTGAGGGTTACAAGCCCCTCAGAACCGTGGGTACTTTGGACCATATCCCTCCGGCGCCCGATTGGTCCTAAGTATTGATCCGATTTTCCCAGCTTGGTGGTGGGAGGATATTGAGCTCTGTCTTGGACAGGTGCTCTATCCCAGCTATCACCTTGTGGGTTTGGG